>NC_069116.1:28813589-28841089 GCF_025612915.1 Magallana angulata
TTCTCTAGTAATGTGTCTTAATTTAATCCAGTATTCTCATTTTAAAGGAATGAATACAAAGAAAAAAAATATCAAAGTCTCTTTTTTTTATGAGATGAGCATTGAATATAAAGTATGTTTAGGCTGAATCGAGATAAACATCAGCTAGTTTTACCTGAGACGGATTTAAACATGTGCGCCGTTATTTGATAATTTCTGTAAGTATATGTCAATAAATTTGAATAAATTTCCTAAAGCTTGGCACATATTTATGCAATTTCCATCTCCTGGTTAAATGCAAATATTGATTCATATAAGGGTGATAGATTGTCATATTGGTATAAATTATATTATCACGCATACACTCTGAAAAACCTGGGGAGAATTCAATGGTTCTCGTACCTTTAATATGTTTTCTTTTTGTGAAATTATTCCAAATTTAATATGATACTGTGTCTTATTTTATGATTTTCCGCTTTGCGGGTTTTGATATTGCTATCAACGAGGCTTGGATTTTCTGAATTATAATCAACATCAAAGGAGCCCAGATATAAGAATTCCAAATTGTAAATTTAAAACCATGGGTCCCCATACTCTGATAAAAGAGAGCAAATATTTGCTTATTAGATATAAAATTTTGCTTCCGTCCATGGTAAAGCTTTATTAGGTAATATCAAATTAAAATCGAAACTCTCATGTTGAATTCCGGGAGATCAGATTTTTACGTCCAGCCCCCTTTTACCTCCGTAGATTCAAAGAATTTTCAAGTAGACTTCTAAAAGAGATCAAAAAGTCCTACTCATTTTCATTTCATATGTAATTTTTACTTTTTTGCCCCCACTCTAGATTTGCTTTTAAATCTCGCAACATTTTTTTTTTCTCTGCTTTTTATTTTCATCTGAAACTGTTAATGTCGAGATTGATCCCTTGATTAACTTATTGGAATCTCTGCTAAGACACAAGAGTTTAAAGTGCTAGGCATTTCCAAGATACTGACCCTATTTTGGAATGTTCATCATATCTTTATGGATTTCTTGAAATCTCTGACCTGTCGGCTCTAATATCGTTTGCATGGCTCGGGATAGATGTTAATTGTTTTAATTCGAGTCTTTTCGAACCACAACAGGGAAATTTGATCAATTTGATAGAAATATGAAATTGCAAAATGACATGTTCATAACGGTGAAGAAATATCAGATTACCAGCTGTGTGTGGTCTTCAGAAACCATGCCATAGTTCAAAACCATTGGATCAATATGAGATATTTCTACTTATGAGAGAAAAACGGCCCATCTTGATCTAATGAGAAATATTTATGAACAAGGGAGATATTATTTTGTTCCACTCCCTACCAAACATATGTTGACTGTTAAATATCTTTGAATTTCGATCAATAGATAAAAGGGAATCATTTGTATTTTTGACACTGAATGTTCAGGTTCGAAAAGCTAAACATACAACCACTTCACTGGCAAATCAAAGAACGGGAGAACGTAAAGCGTTTTTTGATCGCAAACTTGTTAATAATCAGTCAAAAGAAAGAGTTATGAAAATTGAGACGGAATGTAAATATGGCAGTGGCTCGTGATCTGTTTTTTTGTTAGGGCCGTGCTGAGAGCAATTAGACCACTGGGGGGATATTTGTCAGATTCCTGGGAGGAACACCTAATCCCCCACAACATCCTGGGGCCTCATATCTACTCTGTATTTTTTCACCCAGTGGCATTATCACCATTGGTGAAAGTCACTCAAGCAGTTTGGATGCAGAGAGAATGAGGTAAAAAAAAAAAAAAAAAAGGTTCCTTTATCAGTGAACATCAGCAAGATTTTTTTTGCTCTCGGGATATGATATCTGGAGCGGGTTTCTGTTTTATGTTATGAATATGAATTTCATAGTGATGATTTCTTCCATCTCCTCCCAGCTAGCATACAATGAAGCTGATTTGAAAAGAGATCAAGAATTGAAAGAAGGGCTTGTTACCTCTGCTCTGTTTTATTTCTCTGGTCTACGAAAAGAATTCACGAAATTTTTCTATTATATGTTAAAGTACATGTGTAATTTTCTATGTAAATAAAGGAAATGTGCCTCTAACACCAACATTGAGATAGTATGCATTGGTTAGCATACTATGAGATATTTATTTTGTGGAAGGGGATTTGAGACAGGAGGAATGTTTGCATATGGATGGTTTTGTGCAAGTTAGTGTGTTAAATGTACTATACCTGTGGTCAAGTTGACCATATATGAGTGTTTTCATTGAAATTTGTTAAAACTTGACTGGGTATTATTTAATTAAAAAGATGGCGGCACAAAAGAAGAGAAAATTTAATACACTCAGTTGGGAAAATAATTTTGTTTACAGAGATTTTATTTTCTCTGTAAATGTCGTTTGGTGCGTTTTCAGCCCGAGTGCTAAGGAACTCAAAAGTACTTGCATGGCCATTTTATTTCATTTAATGGAGAAGTACTCTGTGAAATATTTTTCAAATGAATATGAGATATTGACAAGTGTTGTTTGTATTTGTTTAGCCTTGTTATTTTTCTAAGGACCTTTACGTATAGAGTCTTTTCTCTTTGTATGAAAAACACCCCTAACTTTTCAGGGAATAAGACAACTGTTTCAACACGGCGCCAGAAATTCCAATGTTGATTCAGTGGCCAAATTTTATAAAAATATATTAATATCAATGAAATATTTGTTAAGTCAATAGTGTGTCCTATCAAGTCAAAGTGAATGCATTCTCTTCAAGTTGGACATGAAAGGGAGATTTAAGCCTCGAACAATGCTTCTCCAATGCGTGCATTCATTTCAAATCAAATACATAAGGCAAATATTGTCTTGTATTGGATACACTTGTGAATGGACCAGCTTCTGACTCTATTGGAAAGTCAACCATTTTAGTGGTATACAAACATGAAAAGAAAGTGTGGAGATACTGTTAGCAAATTGTGAAAAAAAAAAGATGAAAGTTCATGAAACAGATACTAGTACAATGGCACTAATATTGCCCCCCTGTGTTTGTATTACCAATGAGAGGGGGGTCAGATGTTTCCTATTTATCTTTATTCCTGTTAATATTTAGAAACGTCCTTTAGAAATTTGCCATTTTAAAGGTGATCATCATAAAGTTAAAAGAAAAGGTGCAAAAAATCTATAATTTAAATTTCTTTCTTTTGTAAAAATGAGATCTATTAAAAGTTTTGGTCCATTTTATGATGTAGGGGAGTGATAATAAAAGAAGAAAAGAAAAAAAATTCCTCTTTTCTTTTTATTTGTTTTGCAAAATCTACTTTGAAATTGTATGTTAGCTAAGTTAAAATAAAGGCCTTGAGTAACTTAATTCACCTTGATGCCATAAAGTAATGCAACGCTTGTTGTGCATGACTACCATTGCCACTAATCCCTAGATAAGTTCGGACAAAAAATATGAATCATAAAAACCACAGGCTTCCTTTGTTTAAAATATATAATATATTTTTTTAAAAAGATTCATAGAGCCTGATTTGTTTGATTTAGTGGAGAAAATGAGGCATGCCAAAATAGTTATTGATAACAAGCGATGCTGAACTTGGGCATGGAAGTCAGAATAATGAAGACTACTGAGCATAAAATTTGACATGCCCACACACAGAAGAATTACAGGGCAAAAAAATCATTTTTTGACATCTTTTAGTACAGATATGGTTTTGTTTCTTCATGAAACCACCATGATAAGCCTTGAGGTATTGTTTTTCCCTGGCTGTCAAAGTTTGCAACCATCCCCTGATAAGTTTGGATACCCCTTTTCAATTATTTCATTCTTTATCTGATAGCGATCTGTAACAGGAAAAAAATAACAACTGCCAAATCTTTAAAGACTTCTTTTCTGTGGGTGCAGGAGGGTAAAAAATTGATATGAAATGTTTTGTATATCTTTGTAATGAATCTTATGGTTGTCAAAATTTTTTTTGATAACACCTATTCATATTATGAATTTTCCATTTAGAAAGGTCTACCCCTGGTTGAAATCTTGTTTCACTGAATGTCAAAATTTTGTTAGAAAATGAAAGAAGATACTCTATCTGTCAACTTTGTTTATTTTTGTAGCACTGACATTTTGACAGAATATACCTACTTTTAAAAATCTTTTCCTTTTTATTTTTTTTTTTTTTGTAAAAATGTATAAAAGAGAAAATTTGAATTTGAAAAAAAAAGGAAATTGTTTGTAGAAGAAAATTTGTAGGTTTCTATTTTTAACGAAAACCTGCAGTGGATTTCAGGACAAATATGGGGAAGGCCCTTAAATCAGTTTTTACCTTGGCTTAATAATCTGTTTGGAATGAAGGTTTTTATATGTAATATTCATCACATGTTCACGATCCACAATATAATTATAGAGCTGGAAAATTTTTCTGCTTGAAGATGAAATATGAACAAATAATAGGATCAGCATTGTGACATGGAAAATTACATCCCAAGATTAAATTTCCAAAATGATTTTCTTTTGAAAGGGCTCAGTAGGGACATTAAATATGAATGAACTGATAAGATTTCATGGGAAAATTGAAAGCACGGAGATTCTGGGCTGATCTACCAAGTCAAAAGTACACTAGAGGTGGTTTAATGGCCATAATTTTATTATTTTACATGGATTTTAGAAAAAGGAGGTGGCCATCTCTTTTTCCTTATTTACAGGAGTAGGTCAAGGGTGAGTGCTTCGGCTATTGTTGTTACTGCTCTCTGTTCATGGATTTTGTGTGGACAAGATGCAGGATAGTCAATGATGTTGGTAAATTTGTGAAATGGGCCATATTTCACCTGTGTCAGGGTAAAAACATAAAAATCTGAGCCTGACAACAAAATGTTATTGGCCAGGTGTAAGAGTGCCAAAAAAGATGAGTGACACTTATACCAGCCACATAAAATGGAGGCATTGAACCACGTATCCCCGCTTTGTGTAGGTCTGAGTATTACTGGTGTACATGCTTATGGTATCATTTCATACGAGTTACAGATTGACTAAAGTTTTAGTGCACACATCTGTGAGGTCTAAAGGAAGGCTTTGGAGGTGATGTTACTTAAAACTTTAATCGCTTTCATGCTGTTTTCACCTATAGATTTTCCTTTTGTTAGGTGTGATATCTTTCCCATTTAATATATCTTAAACAAGACGGATGATGCAGCCTTTTGTGTTTAAGTACATGCATAATTCCCTTCATCTAAATTTAGTTTTTTTTAAAGAATTATCTCTGATTGCCATTTTCTAAATGAAATTACATGTATCAAAGACCATCGTGGCCGTATACTAGAATTGTATGGGATCGTGTTTTATATATATATTTTTTTATCAGTGTTGTGATAGTACTATTGAAGAGAGGAAGTAAGTAAATTATATAGAATATGATAGTGCAAATGTTTCCCATGAAACTGGGCAGAATTAAGACATTTTCTTCCCCCCAAATTTCATCAGATAGTTTGAAATTACTTGCTTGAATGGCAAACCAGTATCTGGCGGATTTGCTCAATTGAAGGCAGGCATATAGTACATCTAGTCGTAATGAAAATAGCGAGAAGTTTGGGAAAAAAACGTAGATAATGCAGGATATATAAAGAAGGTAAAAAAAAGAAAGAAAATCTCTGTTCATCTTAATGTATATATATGCAATGTATTATAATGGAAAATTTATTGAATTCTGAAGAATTAAAAATAGAAAGTTTACACATGAAAGAATGACACACATGTTTTGATTCTAAACATATTTTTCTATTCTGTGCTGCAAGGCAAATGGAAATAAAAAAATCTTTTTATTTTAAATATCTCTTTTTTTTCATGTCTTCTGGGAATGAAACATTTTTGAAAAAAAGAAGAAAATTTAAATGTAGTATTTATCAGTGTTATCTATTTGTATATCAGATAGGTATAATATACTAGAAATTTATTATTCACTATCTTCTCCTGTGTCACTGGTACAAACACCCTATAGCTATGCTTGTAAGATTGCAAAACTGCAGATAAAAGTCTGATAGGAGACAGAACATTTCAGTTATGAATTATCTATACATAAAATGATAAAATTAAACAAAGGGTCCATAAAAAAATGCATTTTTTACTTTTTTGTGGCCAAAGGGGCAAAGACAGGTATTTTTGTTCAGTTAACCACAGACAGGACAGTTCAACACATGGTATCTGAATATACATGTCACCTTTAAACAAAGTACATGTATTAATTTCAAAGCTGTCCTATGTTTGACTTGCACTGCTTAATATTTTTGTTCATATAATACCTCTGAAATATGTTAAGTGCTTATATATCTGATATCTATATGCAATTGAAATGTAGATGATACCCAGTTACCTATTGAGATAATGTTTCTGATCCCACTTGTAAAAATTATCTTGTGCTGTCTTTGAAGATAGCAAAATGTTCTTCGTTTTGAATAGCATATTTATTTCACATAACCTTTTAATGAGAATCTTTTGGGTTTCATTTGTTACAGGTACTGAACCAAGCCCTGTCTCCAATTCCCCATCTGCAGAAGATGCCCACGTCTGTGGGAAATGTCGAGAAGAGTTCTTAGGACTTGAAGAATTCTTAGCCCATAAAAAAGTGTGCGGAAGCAAAGTTGTGTTGTTGTACGAGGGCAAGGACAGTGAAAACGCTGAAAGCAACGAAGCGGACGATCTCGAGGATTTGAACCCTCCCGCCAAAATTCCCAGATACTCTGACCCTGAGGACCAGTACAATTGTGGGGGATCAGACGGTGAAGGAACTTCAGACTTCATGGATAACTTTGACGATGATGAGAACGAGGTGATGGATGCTGAGGACCAGCAGATAGCCAATGAGGAGATAGATGAGGACCTGATGAAAATCTCCATGATGAATGCCGCAGCTGCTGCAGCCAATCAGGATATTTCAGCAGACAGTGAGGAGGATGAAGAAAACAATAATACCACCGACAGCAAGGATGAAGAAAAGTGTTCAGATGACAGTAAAGAAAAGACAACCCGTAACCTCCAGGAACCTCTTATGTTTCCATTTTCACAGTTTTTACCAACAAACTCAAATGTGACATTGGAGCCAATGAACGCCACTCGTGCAGCAGTGGCACAGTTTGCAGAAAACAATTTAGCACCAGCAGAGATTGCTTTGTTGCACTCCACACTTTATAATTTACAGCAGCAGCAAATTTTGCAACTTCAGCTTATTCAGCAGCTTCAGCTTCAAGTCAATATGGGGGGCACTCCCAACTCGTCTCCTTTGCCATTTTTGCCACCCGTTTTGCCATCGCAATCATCTTCTCAGGAACTCAACAATCATAAACCTCAGAGCAGTAGCAAGTCCGATGAGGACAGCGTGCAGGACTTGAGCAGCAAGGAGGACAAGTCGGAGAAAATTCTGGAAGCTCCAGAGAGTGAGGAAACCGAGACGAAACCTGCTGTAACCACGGCGATGTCTTCTGCTCCCATTGCACCCACCATTCCCTCATCTCTACCACTGACTGGCAAAGACTTGCTGTCGTCTGTACCACCCCCCACCTCAGAGTTTGCCAAACTGACAAAATGTAAGTCATCGTTATTTATAATATTTCTTTTTAAATGTTAGTAGTATCTTTTGGCAAGAGGTGGTGAATATATAATGAAGAGATGTACCTGTGCTGTCAATTGGTCAGTGGAGGTAAGTGAAGCGGGATTATTGAATTGTACATGTCGGTGCTGCTTTGGTAATCAGGAGTTTAAATACAGAATAATGATTGCTGAGTGCTTCATTACGTGATGAAGTTATAAATTTTTAAAATCAAATGCATTTGACATTGAGAACAACATAGGGAGATTGATTTCAGGATTAGAGTCTTTTTTTTTTTATTTCATTACAAACTAGAAATAGTTTTTTGTTTCGTTTCGGATCCAGGCTGGGATATATGTTTGTGTGACTGGGTACCGCCACTTACAGCAAACAAATTTTTACATGAATTGAGCTATGATATTAAACATTCTAATCATTTTTCTGTCAAAATACATCAGATAAAACCCTGACATTTTTTGGTTTAATGTATTTTATATTAATATCCTTCATTTACAAATTGCTATTTTGTCGGGATCATTAATTCTACCCGGCAAGTCATAATTGCACGAGTCTGCAACCCAACTTTTAATTCCATTTACAAAATGCATTGCTGGGTTGCAGGTCGATTCATGCACAGTATCAGGTGGATAGGGCTCCGTTTATGAATTTTAAACACCCTTCCTTTAAACACAGGTACAGTGTTGCCAGACAAATTACATTCAAATGTCAAGAAAAAATATGATAAATGACCGGATGGAATGTATGTCTAATTCTAAAATCACATGATTTATCGTAGAAATTGTACATACTTTTTCTTCATTCCCTTTTCAGTTTCAATTACGAACTTGATCACGAAACTTAATTTGGCATTAGAATTCGATTTTTAAATCTTTTTAAAAAAATTACTTTGGGGAAGATTTGCTATTAAAAACAAAATTATTAATTAATAATGGAGATGATTTATTTGTGAAGAGTATTTTTGTTTCTTGTATTCTGCCGATTCACACTCATATTACCCAATGAACTTTCAGTTTCTAACTTTAAAACAAAACACAAATTCCCATACTTTCAAGTTTTGAACTTGAATGCTATTAACTGATCCAGTGCTCAGTATGAGGATTGGGATTGAGTCCTAATGTGCTAAGTGACATATTTTTGATTGATTTTTTTCTCTCTTTGATATGTAATAAAACAGCATCGATAAGAGACAAATTATGAAGTATAATAGACATGCAGTGATGGAACGAGGGATCCAGCTGAGGCGAAATAGACCAGCAGCGAAACATTTGATCTAAAGCCTGTGTGTTAGAGCGACAGATTTTTTTCACCTGGGGGTCATAATATTCAATCATTTGAAAGCATTATTGTTTTATACTGATGTCAGAAATATGAAACTAATAATTTGTGATGGGCATAGTGTATTGATTCGGCTCAGTGATAATGTCACTCCAATGGCCAGGGGACGTTAGGAAGGGGGAAATATTCTTCATTTCCTTCTAAAAAATGTACTCCGCATTTGGTGAGTGGGGATTTGTGTAATGTACTCTGCAACCATTAGTAACCTTTTTGACACTTGATGAGCTGGTTTTCTGCTAATTTGAAGATGATGAATTCATAGGTGATGAAAAGATTGATTGGGGAAAAAATCCCAGGAAAAAAATGCAGAAGTATGATTTTTTCGAGAAAATTGCCTCTGAAGCCACAGAGCAGCAATTTTGCCATACTGATGTAATTTTTTGTTATCTTTGAAGTTTTTCTATCACTAATCCATTGAAACAAGGGTATGATTAGAATTTGTCAATTAATGGTGATGAAACTTGGCATATGTGTTCAAAGCTGTCCCAGCTTATTTCAGTTAAAATCCAGAAGAAACAAATTTAAGTACGTCGGGGTAAAAAAGATATTTCATATGACATCTGACATACTCAAGGTTAAATTGACAATTATTTTTTCTGTGAGTTATTGTGCAAAAATAATGTCAGAAAAATGCAAAAATTCACAGCAGTATAAAATATATATACATCTATTGAAGGGCTGGTAGACATTTTCAGGTCTTTCGCATCCTTATGAAAAATGGCGCACTTGATAAAAGCTGATCTCTGATCTTCCAAAATTTTGATTTCATTTGACAAGTGTCTGAAATGGAAATTACGAGACATCAAAAGCGGTGGGATGTATGTAATGTTGGGTTGGCACACCGATTTGGCATCCATTGATCAGTGTTAGTCCTGTTGATTACATTGCTGTAGCAGCTCAGAGGAAAGCCTTGACATGGCCCTACAATAAATCGCTTTTGAAGTTGCACAATAAACCATTAGAAAATCTGTAATAACCATATTACCTGTTAGGCCTGGTCATAAAATTTCTTCATGAATAGATGGAAAATGAATAAAATTTTGTATTTCAGTTATACAATATTTTATATCTCTTTGATAATGAATTTATATTCGGTTTAATGGGTTGTTGTTCAAAAGTTTTGCTTCCAATAATTTCTTCCTTTGCCATTATTTTACATCCTTCAGGGTTCATGTTTTTCATTATTAAAACATTCCGGAAATTGATTGTTTTATCATCTTTGATGAAATGAAATTCAGTTTGTATTTCAACACAACAGATAATTACATTCACCCTTAAGGGAAGGGGGTATTACGATTACCAAAGGGGAGGTAATTTCATATTGTTTCTTAGATGTTGTAAATCAAAATATTCAAAAAATTCTATATCAAGCTGTACTTGCAATATTTATACCACAAAATGAAAAGAAGAAGCTCATTTCTACTAGGCATTTATTTAATAAACCACCTGGGTCTTTGTTTTATCTTAACAGTTGAAATTTGAAAAGTCAACTAAAGTTATTGTGTTGAGGCTCCGATTGTTAAGAAAGACGTGAAGTGAAATTGTGTGTATTTTTTTGTAACAGAGATAATTAGTAATTACCAGGTGGGATAATGAGACAAAAAGTACCCATACTCAGTGGGCCTTTTTCTGTTATTGATTATATCAGCTAGAATCATGCAAACTCTCTCTCATTCTTTGTTTAACTTGGAGTAACCCCAGGTGGTATCCTAATTGTTAAATCCCCATTGATTGATGAGACCTGGATTTAAGTGATTAATCTTTTTAATCATAATCATAATTAATGACGTTTGGAGAAAATAAGTGTACTTAATTTGATTGAAAAGGGTTGTTGAAAAATTATTAAAATGTGTACATTCAAAAGCATTTATTTTTCACTCAATCCCTGGGATTAGCTTCCATAAATCAGAGGCTTATTGAAGCCTAAAAAAGGCCGATACTTTCTTGCTCATCTAAGTCTGCAATCCAAATAGGATCCTGTCAAAAGAGTTGACCTCTGTCTTTCTTTGTGATGATGGTGCGAACTTGTGTCAGCAAGCCTATTTCCGAGCATTAAAAGGAGCCGGCTCTTAATATCGGATGCAAGATGTTTAGGGACTAAGACTTTTCGTGACCTAATGTTAAAGACGTTTCGAGACCCGGACGTTTCGGGTCCTGGATCTTTTGGGACTTAGAATAAGATTTTTTGGGACTTGATGAAAGGCTATGATGAAAGATGTAACTTAGCTGCATAATTTATCCATGAAGCCGTATTATTATCAATTTTTAAAAAATAAATGAATCGTAACATGGCATACTATCCTTTGCATGCGGGTCCGGTAAAAGCTCTATAGGTGAGATATCGATCCCTATCAAATTGTCTGAGTGATCTGTAAAGTGTGGTTGATTTTGATGAAAACATTAATTTAATGATTAAACATGTAACATGCAAATGAAAACCAGGGAAAACTCTTTTCTTTTTTGTTTTTTGCCTACTTGCGTTGAGTCATATAACCAGATAACTGAGTGAAACTATTTTTTCCCAAAATGGCATTTTGTCGACGACAAAAATAAAGGGTACAGGAGCCTGTACCAAAAAGGGTCAAGTTAATAAGCCCCGACAGTAGAATTAACAGTTGATCTATTATACGGTTACCTCAGCCATTATTTGATACATTTACTAGAAATATCCAAGGAGGGATCGGGGCTACCGATAATTGTTATAAAAACAATCAAATCACACCTTTTAGCCTGACCTGTGGATAGGTGTAACCAGGTGTTAATTATGAGGAGACTAATGAAGAGATCCCCTATCTGTCAACACACACGCGTTTTTATCTACTAAATATATTTCCTATTACTCATTCATCATTGTTCAGATTAGTTATACTAGTTATCATGGTTATAACAAAGGTCATCGTCGAAAATTCGCTTATGCTAACTGACCTTTAGGCCTGCATACATGTAAATGCACATAAGAATAAATTTTCTTTTTAAATCAGAGCTTTTGTCATGCTGCATTTTTTGTATTCTCTTTATCAAAAATTAAAAAGAACATACAAGGTTGAAATAAACGTGTTTTATCAATCACTATCATGATTAAGTACTTTAAACACGCACGCACGGTACAATTAACCATTTCTTTTGGGTTTTTTTAAGTTTTATCTAGAAGATTTATTCACACACACAAAAAAATTACATTGAACATGGATTTAAATGAATATAGCATCAATTTTATTCAAATCCCAAAAAATCATATTCTAAGTCCCAAAAGATCCAGGACCCAAAAAGTCTTATTCCCTAAACATCTTTTCAGGTCACGAAACGTCCGGGTCCCTAAACATCTTGGTCACGAAACGTCTAGAATTCTTAATATCTCCCGTCAGCCACCCTTCTGCTGTGAGTCAATATGAGAAATATCATAAACCATTTTCCAATACAATTATTCTGTGAAGATGCAAGAATTTGTTGTCAGTTTCGATAGAAAGGCATCAAGCAAAAATAAATCAGGGCTCGCGAACTGATGATGGATCAATATCCGCAAATATGAAATATACAAGGCAATTGAATCAAAGGGTTAAGCCCCACCATAATTATGAATGTAAAAAGAATCCATTAATGCAAGAAGAAATGGCTAGGGGTGAGAAAGATCATATAAATATGATTATGGTAGTGGGGAGAGAGAGCTGAATTGGTCTTCCAATAAACAACGGCAGGCAATCAGTGACACTCGCTAACAGCAGGAGCTTGTCACCTTTCAGTGATTGGTCATTGTAGTCCTAACCTATTGTGTCTGCAGACGCTGGGCTTCTGGTCAAACATTTGAAGTTGCACAGCACAGTTGCTTTCTTCTTGACTGCATAGATATTACCAGTAAATGCATGCGATTTGTAGCTTATATTGTTAATGATATACGTAATTTTAATAGAAGGAGAGTTTAAGGAATTTATAAGTCATGAACTAAAGATTTAATGTAAATAAAACAAGAATATACTTCAGGACCAAATAGTTGCACACCAACACCCTTTTCTTAAGTTCATTTGTGTGGTATTTGGCCAAGAGTTTTAGTTTGAGAAGATTGATGAAACCTTTTTTTGGCTCTGGTCAGTAAGATATATTGGAATGTCCATAGATTTTGATTTGTTGTTGGCTTTGACAAGGTCAGATGATGGCCGCTTGTTTATGAATGCTTCTATGATTTATAGAGAGCAGATGAAGATCGGATCAATTGGCCTCATATCTAAACTCTGACAAATGCAGTCTTTATGGCATATTTTTTCTCCTTCCTACTTCCTTTGCACTGGGGAAAATATTATATCAAGGAAAGGGATATTTGTCATATCAGGAATTGGACATTTTAAAAGCATTGGCCAAGCAGTGGATATTATTTTTCATAGTGATTGATCAGAAATGACATTTTTTCCCCTCCTTTTAATATTTTTATCAAATATAGATTTTATGGCCCAAATCAAGAGGATTTTTTATTGATTTTTTTGGATTGATATCAGTTATTGCTGTATGTTTTTATGATGATTCTAAAATTTAGGGGATTTTAATCATTGAGAACAGTAATTTCAACTTTCAGGCCCCTGAAAAGTTCTGTGAAGTAAGTTAACAGCTCGAGTATGATATTTATAGAGTTTTAATTAAAAAACGGATAGTTTTTATACCATCTTTTTTTTAATTGAAAAAAATTACCTACCATAACTACCAAACATCAGGACAAGACGACATTTTGTTTTTATCAAATCATCGATTTAAAATTACATGCACCCACATTAAAGCCTCATGCAAATATGATTTTTATCCTATTGAGTATTCTTTAAGTATTGAGATAAGTTAATTGATCGATTTAGTGCCCTCTCTTAGTAAGATTTTATAGATGTACAAGATGTACAAAATGTTCAAAAACTAAATTTTACATTTTATCTGACATTGACAAATTCTATTCAGCAGCTTCTTTTGAATTGCGGTTCCAATTAAGACACACAGACAGACGATGTAATCAAATTTGACCTTAGATATATATCCATTAAAATTGCAAGTCTAGAAATAGCTGTGTTAGGCAACCTTCTGATTCATCTTGTAAACTCATTAATGTATTCACAGGGCAGATAAAAGATGTTAAATATTTGTCCGGATATCTTTGATAGTTTGTGATACATGAATATAAAATCTGGAGGCTGAGAGGGGGGAAAAAACTAACATTTAACAATGAATGATTTTTATTTTATAATTCAAAGAAGACAAAGTTTGGGATTTTAACAAGGAAAAGTACTGATTTTTCATGAATAAATTACAATTCGTAGTTTTTACTTAAAAAGATCATAAGTTTACCCCTATGGGGCCCCATGAAGATGGGGATAACGTTCCTATTAAGGTAGACAGTCTTTATGATATCCATGGGTTTGTTTAATTCATGACAACTTTCACCTGCGTTTGATGTCATTACTTCAAAGTTTTCCCCAAATTTCAAACAAACTTAGCTGGTGTTGTATGATAAAATATATATTAATAAGAGATGCCACATCAGAGCTCGCTAGCAACTAAACATTTTCCATCAGGTTTCTGAATGTAGTTAATATACCTAATAGATTAAATGGTCAGAAAAAAATAACAAGTTCATCATTTAATCATAAAAGGAGACATTTAATATTTTTTCAGTATTCATATTTATTCATAATCATTTAAATTAATCTTAACAAGAGTTGACTTCTCAGCTTTGTGAATTGTTACAGTGGTTTGAAGTATAGGTACAATGTTCAATAGACCTCCAGATAGCAATTGAAAAATGATGTTTTAAGTTATAAAGAAAATTGATAAATATGTTTATGGAATCATCCCAAGACTTTGTGCTATTGATCAATAGATTTGGAGGGTTTAAATGTTCTCAATATTACAAATTGACACCTGTCACAACTCGTTGCTAAAGCAATCCTCAAACGTCCCATAAAAATCTCGCCTATAAAGAGATATGAAAAAGACATTTTTTGACGAGATAAATACATATTTTATGGGTTTTAATTCCGACATTATGAAAAATAATATCCCCTTTCACAAAGACTTGTCTGTTCTTGTTGCCTCTCTCCAACTTCAAACTGTGAGTTTTAATTTGCCTTGATGGCTTTAGAATAAGGGTATCAAAAATCATGGCCTCTACCAAAAATAAATAAGAATTGAATGCTTATGAATTTTATGATGAGAAACCTCTTTTTTCATGTTGACTCTGAATGTTACGAAGACCTTGTGATTAAGATCAAAGTAACCCAAAGTTTTACAAGATTTTTGGATTTCTTTTCGACAAAAAGATTAGATTCTTGAGATTGCATGAAAATTGGTTGACCACATGGTACAAGTGGGTGAATTCTTTTTCCTAATTCCTCCAGCGCGGGTATAAACAGGAAGGGGGATTTGTTCCCTCAAATGAAGAGACCCCCTTTGCATGCATGATTTTGAATAAAAAAAGAAATGACACATTGTAAATCAATTTAAATGTTATCATGCCTTTTTATCAAAGACAAACAAAGACAAAAACTTTGTTGCTTATTAGTCATACATCTTACGGTGCCTCTGCTAAGTTCATGTATATTTTTTGCCGTGGAACAAATAATTCTTTTTCTTAATGGGTGGCACATGATCTCTTCCTTTACGAACACAGGCGATCTTTTATTTTATGACAAATTTTGACATTGAGATTGCTGCACGAGATATGATTTAAAGTGTCAAAAGTTTCAATCCTATCAAAGCGATATTTCAGTCATTCATCATTGATATTTCATTATTTGTCAGACATATTTTCCGATCTAGGCAGGTCCATCAGAGATATATGTGGAAGATGTAATCGGAGAAAAGGTATTAGAGTGTGAATAATAGCGGATTGGTACCGAATTATCCCCATAGTGTCTGCTGCCTCTAGATGCTTCTGTCATAGAGTTAAAAAACAAGAGAGAAAAAAAATCTCTCACAATATGTCATTTAACTTTGGTTAAGTTAATCAGATTAAGGGAATTAAAGAGTTTTTATAGCATTGTGATGTACAATGACTTGTTACATGAATACATGAAGAAATCACGGAGAAGGGAGGGGAGGCAGAATGTTTTCTTTAAATTCAATGACCACGCTGTATTGATAAATCAATATCATTTTATTGAAAAAGATGAAAAAATATCTTCAACAAAATATGTCCAAAAGGCAAAAAAGATTTATTTTCCATGCACAATCTTTAAGCAGATTAAGCTTTCAGGGAAGAAATGAATATTAAAATGAATTTTTAATTTTTTTCCATTATGTTATGGTCATGTTTTTTTTATGAATGTTGGAATAAGTGCTGGGTTTAATAATGTATTTCAAATAATCAATTGCACACTCGTAATACCAAAGAGAAATCCCTTCATATGAAAAAAATATATTGCTCAAAGAATGAATGATGAAAATGAAAATAAAATGGAGAATTTCAAGTTTTATATGTTTATTTTAATACACATCAAAGATTATTTCTTCACATTGGGCATAAATGTGTCTTTTAATCTATTTTTCATAAGGATTATAAAGTAAAATATCCCTTTTAAGGATTCTTGTAAAGTAAATTGAAATTAAAAAAAGTGCTCCCATATGTCATCTAGTGCCATAAATATTTGATAATGTTTTATGAATTTTAAAAAGATGTGTTATCTTTGAAAATTGTTATTATTGCAGGAAATGCATACAATTATTTTAATCATTGATTTTTCTCTGAAAATGGGTTTACAAATTGCATCTGAATGAGCAACTTAGATTCGGATCCTGGAGATAAAGCTTATAACGCTTGGAACTCTTGAAGAATCAAACAAAAGAATCTTTATCAGA
This sequence comes from Magallana angulata, assembly GCF_025612915.1. Taxonomy (NCBI): domain Eukaryota; kingdom Metazoa; phylum Mollusca; class Bivalvia; order Ostreida; family Ostreidae; genus Magallana; species Magallana angulata. Next base: position 28,830,298 of record NC_069116.1, read on the forward strand.
TGTCATATACAATAATGGCATATCATTGTGTCTTAATTGGCTGAAATGATCTTTTCTATATGGCCACATTTAACATTATAGCCAGGTTTCATTTTTTTTATCATGATACTCAAAAGGTTAAGGTCACTAGTTTTTAAGGTCACTAGCATTTGTTAGATTATAGAGTGTCACGTAGGCAGAGTTATTTCCAATTAAAATCTCTATAGCTAACGATGCAATATAATTATTATGCTAATGATGATCATGATAAATTATAGAAATTTGATAATAAAAATTTCTTAAATTTGCAAGTAAATTGGTTAAACTTGTGGATTTAATGCATTATAGATTGCAAGGTAGGGATAAAAGAATAATTTAATTCAATATTTATATTCTTTCCATTGATATTTCAAACATGACAAATTCTATATGAATCTATAGTTAATTTATCAAGAGGTTGGGGTTTTTTTTCCATCCATATATTTTCACATTCAGTAGAATGGCATAAAATTCTTGTTGTATAAGATATTTATTCTCGTTCCCCAGAGATGAAGGATGGTGACTGTCGGACTAAGAAACTACCATAGGCATGAAACGAAGACTGCTCTCTATCAAATATTAAACATATTCTGTATGATATTTTTTATGATGAAACTTCTAAAATTTTGTAATGAGGTTACAAGTGTAAAACTTCATAGATACAATGAATAATTGAAGTTTTCTCACACTTTTAATGTTGGCAGCAGTGGGTTAGTCTCGATTTTTTGGTGGTTATAAATGCCACATTTTTATACAATATGTTAGGTCACTTTGGCGAAGAACCCAATTACCCAGTCTGAAGTTTATATCATAACTCTTGTATTCTTCACAAAATCCCTTGGGTCAGTCTGCATTTCTCATTTCTGTAATGTACGTATCCTCTGCAAATACATGAACCAGTATTTTAAGTATTTGAAGATGAATGCTCTAGATTGTGGACAAGGTTTGACTGTTTTATTTTTTTAAGTGCCAGAATATGATGACTGTCTTAATTTCTGCAAAAAGGTGATGGCAAAATTTTATCAAGAATAGAAATATTACATGTGTAGATAAAATTTGATCAAAGTACTGAAAGACAGATTTTGGCAATGTATTACTATATTTAGTAATATTTAGTTCTGTGAGACTATAGACAGATAATTGGTGCAAATTTAAGTCAGATAATTGGTTCTTTGCTTTGCACATTGCATGGGTTAACCATTGCATGGTGGGAGTTGCATTGCAGTCCATATAGCTAATGACAATTAATTAATAAGGGTTGTTCCCCTTTTATAAACTGTAAACTTGTGCCTTATTTTGAAGAGATTTTAAAATGCAACAGACAATAGTTGCATTTTTTGTCTTGAGTGCGCTTTTCTGGAATTTTTCAGACAGCAGTCTAAACACTAAAGATTAAATGCCTGGCATGCTAAATTTTCTGCTTCATTTTTTGTTTGATATTTCTACCATATGTATGAAATTACAAATTCTGTTTATAAATTCTAATGAGTTCCTTCATTGAAAAAGAAAATTGAGGCCACCAAAGGGGTAATGGTATGAACAGGAAATGTATACCTTTGTTTTTTCAAGTGTTATTTGTTCATATATCAGGCAACAGATATGAAAAGTTAAAATCAAGAGATTGTGAAAGAATTAGAACATACCAGATTTTTTTATGATTGATGAGATACCCTTGGCAGACTTGTCTAAGCCACCATTTCCCCCGGTTATTTATGATAGTTGTATTATTTTTGAAGAAAGGAAATGGTTGATAACTCGCAGATATCTCATTGTAAATAAAATCATTTCACTCCCTCATTCCTGCCATTATGTGCAGCATTTTGCACCTGCAGTTATATAAACTTCAAGTAATATGTTTGAATGCCGTCCAAGTTTGAATACCACATTTTCTGCCTAATTTCAAGCAATTTACAGAGTAAAAACTTCCCCTTTCATTTCATTATTTTAATTGTGTAATTTCAAAGTAAACTCGACGGAGGATGATGTTCCTGAAAGATGAATAAGTATCTGAGATACCAAGGTATTTCAGGACAAGACAAGTACCCTATGGAGCTGCCAAGGTTATTACTGAAGGCAGCAGAAGGTTATATTCATACAAAGCTCTGGGATAAAATGATAATCTGAAATTGTAATGAATATCAATTTGAAGATGATTGTCTCAGAAACACACAGCTTGATGAAATTTTAGTAACTCAATGAAATTTTAATGACCATATATAGATCCGGCAGGTCTTTCATTAGTGCGGTCTTTGGAAGTAAATGCAGAAATAATAATTTAGCCGAGATCCATTTGCATAAATCAAATTAGATTTTAATATTATACATGAAATTGTATATAGATACAGAATACTAAAACTGCCAATAATTGGATGATATGGGAATATTAAGTTTCTGATATTCATAGTCGTTTGCCTCCTTTGAGAATTTATAAAATAATACCTATATATACCTGCACAGTCTTGCTCCCATAAATATTTTTTAATGAAATAAATTTGAGTTTTGTCATCTGGAGTGTTATATGTCTGAATTTATATGCTTGAAATTAATATGTAATGAGACATAAAAATCAGAAAGATATTGGAAATTGGATAGGTATTTCACAGAAGTGATATAACTGACATTTTAATTTATCTCAGAATATGAAGATAATTTTTTTTTCAAACTGATATAAACCAGGAAATTAAAAGTTTTGGAAAATATTAAAGCAAATATTTTTCATTAGATAACCCAAAAAGTGATTCAGAAGAAAACATTAAGAGATTAATATTGCGAAGAAAAAGCCTTTGTCAGATGATAATGTAGAAAAAATTTCTTTCCCTTAGGAAAACGAGAATGGCTTACATTTTATGGTCATGTCCTTTTATTAGTAACCGGTATCCTCTTGACTTCTTAATCGTTTCATCTTATATACAATAACCAGAATTTAAAAGCTGAAGTCAGATATCCTTGTGTATGAAAATATAAGTATAATTATGATAAATCGTCCAGTAACGATGGAAGACGACACCCTGACTTGGGGTATCCATATCGGCGTGTATTAACCCTTGTCATGGCACCAAGTGTCACCAAATCTTAAGACCTCCGAACTTGACAGACAAGATAGGATTATCAACAACACGGCTAGGCCATTGTGAATGTATGACTCTGAAGAATCGGTCGGTTGTTGTGATTAGGGGGAGGCTTGCATGTGTTGTGACCATTTGTCACAAGGGTTATGAAGATGTATGACAGATGGCAGCCATATTTTTGGTCATCCTAACACTTTAACTCATAAACAACCAGGATCAAAGTTCTAGGCCCATTGTTCTGGGGGTTGAACCTCCAAAAGGTGGATTGGTTGATCTATATCTATCTGCATGGGCAATCTCTCGCTTCACTGACCTTGGTTATTGAATTATCAAAAAACATGAGGAAAAAGGGTAACATTATTTCATTAGGGTCAGATATTTCAATTTTACTCGGTGCATTTTCTTTCTTTCCCCCACAGAAAGGGTCAGGACCCTTGGTTAGCTTGATGGGTCTTGCCATGCTGGTGTAGCGGTGATTAAAATATAAGATTTCTATGATTTTGATCCACAGAGATAGGACTTATTGCCAGAACAATAGGTATATTTCCTGCGCGACTGGAGTTATAAATCTTTGTACCAGAATGCACCTCCTGCTTATTAAAAACAAGGCATTCATGATTAACCATTTCAAACTTTCTGCATCCTTGAGTTTGAGTGATGCTCTTGTTTAAAGGATTTTTATTTCTATATATTTTTTTTTCTCTTTGGATTCAGTTGGGAGTTATGATAAACAATCTTGTATCTTTTATATTTTTCTTGTAGACGTACTTTCACGTAAATATGATCATTTATTATCATTAATCTTCATTTCTTGTCGGACTGGTTTTTATGTGTACAAATCATCTGCACTATTAAGCATAACAATTTATTTTTAATGCTGAAAAATTAGGTGCTTTGATAAAAGAGAATATATAACTGTCCTAATGTATGATATTGAGTTAATAAGACTGAAATTAACAGTAAATTTATGAAAGGAAACCAAATCAAAGAAATAAGATGTGTTATTTGATGACACTGATTTATGTCACTGACTTCTGGAATGTCATGTGACCCTGCTCCCGTGGTTACCATGGAGCTAGTTACAGATGATGAAGAGGAGGCACTTCCTGTAGTCGTTAGAGCACTACTGAGCTAATTTGTCAATGGTGTGTAAACTTGAAGAATTATGATAGCCAGACCTTTCCTGGGCTGTATCACAAGCCCCTGTCTCTTCCTGCTGGGAGATACAAATTGTAGAGTAACCCCCTGTATTGCCACACACAGCATCCCCCTATATAATCCCTCTCCTAGAGATGTGCCGCTATCAAAGAAGCCCTGTCGAGGTGCGAAACTCAAGAGATTGCATTTTCAATGTGATGAAAAAGTCTGAAGATATACAGGCCTTTTTGAATTCTTTGTGAATTCCTGTACTTGAATTTATAGCACTGTGCATAAAACAAAGACAATTTGCTTTATTTAAAAATAAAGTTTCCTTGGAGTCAGTCAGTTAAATATTTATTTTCTGTTTTCTCTTCTCACTCCCATCAAAAGTGTTAAGAAGTGTGGAAAAAAAAGATAAGTAATTGCAAATTACTTATATGCTTGAAAAGTTCATGTACGTAAAAAGATCATGTACATCTAGTTTTTTGTTACTTTTTGAAATGATTAACGATTGGGATGGTTCTTTTATATTAAATTTTGATTAATTCAATTAAAAAACAGCTGAACTTCTTGTTTTGCAAAACTTTGTTGAGAATGTAACACAAGAAATCTACTTATATCTGGATGATGAATAATATTGGATAAGAAACATGAAAATGATGTTATTTTGGGTTAGAAAAAGAGCCAAAAATATTAGCAGTTGATAACAGGAGGTCACATTCCTTGCACTGTCATGACTTTGAAATAATAGAAAGAGAATTCGGATACTGTTGGGGAGTGTTGGAGGTATACAGTAAGAACTTGGCTGTTGCAGGGTGAAAAAGGCTGCAGACCCCCTCATTATATCCAATAGGGCTGACACTTCATGAGAACAGAAAATATGATCAGCGATATCACGAAAATTTTGACAGACTTATAGCCTTAGATTTCAAAGCCAGCTGTGTGGTGATGTCAGTCAAATCTCTCAAAAATTTACGAGCACTGGAAGACGGCCATGTTTCCATCATTATTCATAACCAGGCTTGTTATAAGAGGAGATTTATGATTTAGAAGAAGTAAAAAAAAAATCATTGAGGGAAAATGTAAGAATTTTATATATAGTTAAGTTATACGACTTCCTTTGCCAAATAATTAACTCGTAAAAATTTTTTTCCGATGGGAAGGGGGAGCAGCTATAGAATCTAATAATATAAAATTGGAAAAGGATGCGGGTTAATTTTTGCAAAATTATATTATATGGCTCCCTTAATGTTGAATTGAATATGAGGAAGGTAAATAGTGATCGAATGTATCAAGTTAGAAATTTTTTTAAAAGCTAAATGGTACAAATTGTGTATAATTTGGGGTTTATGACATCATAATCTAGCCAGGTCAATGTGTACGGGATTATCTTTGATCTGCAGCAGATCACATATTATGTATGTTATTGTCAAGTGTTTCTTCTCTCATTTGGCTTAGGCTGGCTGTTTTAATGATCTGTTAAAGGATGCAATTCACAGAGACTTTGATATGGGCGAACATGTGTTCAAAGACCATGCTTTTCTGGTAGCTGTTGATGATATAGGTATTGAAAATCTGAGAGTGAATTGTTTGGAAATAATCAGGAGATACCATCTGCAAGTTGGAGAACTTCTGGCCATTTTGTGGGGTGATGAGAAAAGAAAATCAGATGGACAATTTCTTTTTTTTCTTTTTTTATCATTTTCCATCATACCTCTGATATTGTGAAATATGTTATTAATTTTTTTTTGGGGGGGGGGGGGGTGTAGATTATTTTGATTTTGAAGGCTTTTAATAGAATGCCTTTCGAGTGTCAAGTAATATTTGCATCACTTGTTGCGATATACAACTAAAAAAACTGTGATCATGAAAGTTTTCTTTGCGATGTTTTTTACGAAGGCAAGGATTTTTTTGAGATTCGTTATAAGCTGAAGTTTGACAGGTCTGAAGAAGAGTTAGGAAAATAAAAACAGAGAAAATCAGTTTCAGCCATGTTAAAATGACAATGAATTTACAGCTAGATTTTATCATTAAATTCGCCAGTGTTTTGTCAGCAGTTTGAAGATAGAACTGTAAAAGCAAATACCAGAAAAATTTTTGTGGAGATTAGCAGAATAATGAATTTTCTTTAGATATTTTCATCTCCGCTAATCACCCCTAACAGATGCTATGAAATGTCATTTCCGAAATAAAATTCACTATATGATTCATTTTGATGTCAAAATAAATTGCATCTCTCTTGATTTGAATAAACAACTGGGTCATATTTTTGGGATGCCTTGCAGATATAATTCAGGTGAAAAAAAAATGGGTTACAAAGGGACATAACTCTTGTATTCCTGCACCACCTCTGCCATCATTTGTAAATGTTATTGTTTCCAACAATAAATAACTGCTAACTAGACATCACTTGGAATGTATCTTATTGCACTGAAAGGGGTAAAACAAAAAATGGGAACTTGGAAACAATAAATAATTTTGCCATGAGATGCTCGCACTGTGATAAAGAAATTGAACGTGCCTTTTCTTCCTGTTGCAGTGGTTGAGAGATCCCAGTATGTCAGCGACGACCCGTTTTTCCGCCACAAGTGTCGCCTGTGTCAGAAGGTCTTTGGCAGTGACAGTGCCCTGCAAATCCACATCCGCTCCCATACAGGTAAAATACTCACCAACTTACTGCACACAGAACTTACCTGTTGTTATGGTAGTGTTATAGCTTAAAATCATCAATATATTGACCAGTGGCTAGATGTGATACAAAACAGATGTAATAGCAATTTGGAAAAAAAAACTTTGTTTTTAAAGGAATATGAAAAAATCCCTGGATTTTTAAATTTAAACAATATTTTGTTATGAAAACATAAATGGAGGGGATAGCAAGCATTTCAAAAGATGATTAATGATTTTGTAAATTTTCATCTTTTAACTAGAAGAATTGACCACAAATGCACAGTATTTGATAGTCTGTAGTCGGTTTTTTGGATAGAACACGTGATCTGTAAGGTGCCATGTCTGGCTACAGTATCTTGTCATCAGGTGACCCCCCTAACTTATTGTCCTGTCAACACATTACCTGACAGAGAGCAATCTTCTACTTATTATATTTGCTGCATTATTTCTCATAATTATGATGGAGTGTTTTATCACCTTGATCAAGTTCACGTAGCCTCTATGATAACAGTTTGGCTCATTAATAAGAGATGAAGTCTTCCCGCATCTAGCCGAACCAATATGGAAACAAAAAATCTGAACTCTGATCCCGGTGCACTTGTGTAGATGCCAAATTTTCTAAATGATAGAACAACTTCTTCTTCTTATGTCTTTGAAAATTGGCTTGATGAAAATTAGAAGATGATGCATTAGTGAAATTAATATTTTTTTTACGTATGGTAAAACAATGGGTTGTGGTAACGGTTGTGAAAAAGCAACATTTTGCTTTTTTTTTTTTTAGTCCTATGATAAAGTAGTGTCTGGCAATGCATTAAAACCATCATAGTTCATCCCGTATTTAGCTGGAAGGAGCCCTTGATATGCATTTACAACAGAGATACAGACCCAGAAAATTACTTTTTTGATATTAATTAATTTGACTTTTTTTGTGCCAGCCAATGCGCTGTAGGAGAAATAAGCTTAGGGACCGAAAGTATGATATTGGTTATAAATTCTGATAACAAATGAGCACTGCAACCTACCAAAGAGAGAGAGAGAGAGCCCATAGGGAATAACACAAAAACTCAAAAGAAAAAAAAATGTGTATGATTCAGGTCTTGAGAAAGACATGTTTACTTTGTTTTATGGGACAGCAAAGGTCCTAAATAGTAGTGCAAGTTGCATTAAAACTGTCTCGCCTTTTTTTCTGTGCTGTAAACGTGTTGCTCGGCAATTACAGGTAAAATTATTCCGGTATAAATCATTTGATAAAGGAGATGATATCACCCAGTTCAAAATTATTAGTTCCACAGTGGGCTATGACATCTGAATATTGAAAAATATGATTTATGCGCCGGGCCTCTCCGAGCGTTCAGGTTAACTTTCCATAAATTGATTCAGAAATGATGGGTCTGCTATTTTTATTACGAAAACGTCATGTAAATTTCACTCGTTACCAGTTCCATAAATGATTTATTGAACACTCACCTTCCCGCTTGTATTTGATTAAATATTTCATTTTTGCCATAAAAATGATTGTATATGGCAACCGCCGTATTTCTGGGATACATGGATGGTCAGGGTCCAAGAGGAGAGACTGATACAGAAAATATATCACTCAAAAATGTCAAACTCAAGAGATAAGGGGAAGCAGTCTCATTGGGAATTTTTAAGAGTCGTCATTTACCGAAGGAGAAAAAAATCGTTTCTCGATCTTATATGTCATACGCACTGACCTTGTGTTAGAATAAATAAAAAAAAAAAAACGGAAAGAAATAATGTGCAGTGAAATTTTTCGAATGTATAATCATGCCATATGTCCCCCCTCCACCTCTTTCTCACAATTGCTTCACACTCTGTCTGGGAAAATATTTTATATGGTCATAATTATGGTAAATGAGAACGTGGAAACCGACTTGTAAAAACCGTAATGTCCAAATTGATGACTTTACAACACGGTGACGAAGGCTGATTTTGACAATGTCAGTCATAAATTATCAATTTTACGTCAGAATTTCTTAACAATTGTGTGAAAATTGAGTTGTAATTCACCTAATATCACAAACACCGCATCATAATCTAGAGCAATTTGCAAGTAACATGGATGGTGGAAGTTCTTCACCATCCTGTGAATCTAATTAGCAGACGACCCTTGGTGTCATCTGCCGCCAAAATTGACACGACGCAACGAACATGATGAAAAGAGGGATTTGGGTTTTTTGTTGTATCGATTCTACAATTCTTGAAGAAATTTATCTTTTTCGTCCCCATCATTGTAATCTAATTCTTAAACAATTTATGGTCCTTCGATAACTAATGAAACCCCCTTGTTCTCGGACAGGCAAGAAATATTATTCCGCAATTATACCAGAAGAAGGTGCAATTAATATTACAGACTTTAAAGAATGCAATATCTTTTTTACTTGTAATCCAATTAAGTGATAATGTTTTCACTTTATTATGAAAGACACGTTTTTTTCATCGATAGTTGTTGGTCTAGGTTTAGGAATTGACGTTACAGCTTCCTACCATTTCCCCATTGGCGCGAAGTTTTTTGTCACAACAAAAGCGTCTCGCAAAACGTCTGCGTCAAAGCATTTATTTCTGCTGGAGAAAAAACTCAAAGAGATGGGCTAAAATTATTTTTCATTCTGTTGTCTATTTTCGGTCAATATAATATATCATTCAGAGATTTTTCTCTTTGTGTGCTAATTTTATTAGTTGCTGTGACTTAATTTAAGTCCTGTAAATTCTCGTCACGGTCTATGGCGAAATGAGTGATCGGGGGATTGACGGACACTTTCATTTGATGTCCATCTTTTAATCATGTTTCGCCTTGAAATTTACAAAGGGGCCATGAATTACTCAATATCCTCGCTGGACCTTTGTGGAGGCCATAGGTCACGCGGAGAAGAAAGAAAACCCATTCACGCACCTGCCGATATGGGGTTTCGCGCAAACGATTAAAAGATGGACATAGAATAGAATTGAAATAGAAAAATAGCATTGAACAATGTAGGTCTCATTTCCTTTCCTTTATTTATCTAACAGTCTGAGACGGATAAAATATGGCTATTTTGCTAATATTTCTTAAATGTCAACAGTATCTTTGTGTGATGGGCCGGGCGAAAAGAAACCAATATAGGCATTGTATCATCTCAAATCTCGCCGTCCAACACCTGACAATCATAATTCCTTTTGATTGAAATTCTTACGAGGCAATAACACTTTAAAAATTTACATTAGAATTATAATATTTTCCCTCTCTTATATCGGTTTGCTTTTGAAATACAAGGGTGCTCACTGTTTCTTTGAGTCTGTATCTACACGGTTTAAGCTTTAACCGGCTGCATTTATGTTTACGAATTATGGGATCAGACACCATAATAAACGGAAGAAATTTTGGTATTAATTTGCTGTTTATCTTTTTAAAAGTAAGGCATGGATTTTCCTTAGCTTTGTTGGATTTTGGGACAAAATGGTCTTCGATTTTTAAACGATTTTTTTTTTACCGAGTATCAATATATAAATATCCCATTACATAATTTAAATTTAATAGAATAGGATTAAAAAAAAGATATCGTATGTGAATTTTTTATTAAAAGCAGGAACTTGCATATCTATATTTTGATTTGAAATTCTTTCATGATTCAACTCGCACCTGGATTTATTTCTTTCGGGTATCAATAGTGATTTTTAATACAGAATTTGATCCATCCTTTACGTCTCGTAAATTCCAAAAAGTCGACCTTCACAATGGCGCTCGGACTCTCATTATCATAAATGTCATTTTATAAAATTGCTTTTTTACAATAACAGAGGTCAACTTCACCCAGTGAGAAATTTGACAAAATGATTGCCCCCTTTGTCACGGACAAACTTAATGACCAATTTTCACTCCGACCCAGGATGAATTT
>NC_069116.1:28843589-28856089 GCF_025612915.1 Magallana angulata
ACACCCCTCTCGACTGCAATCAAACGCGAGCCAACCAGTCCGATCGAATCCCAGCCCAAAATGAGTCGTCCCTCTAGTCAATTCCCTCTCATTTCACCACATCCGGCGGCGCAGCCTCCTCCTCCTCTGACGCCATCTAGTGGGAGTTACTCCTCACGTGACTCCATCTTGCCAACCAAACTGATCGACCATGACGAAAATCTGGAGCAGTACATGGAGATTGATCGCTCAGAGACGTCCAAACTCCAACAGCTCGTCGACAACTTGGAAAACAAAGTGTCTGATCCCAACCAATGCGTCATATGCCACCGTGTTCTAAGCTGCAAAAGCGCTCTCCAAATGCATTATCGCATCCATACCGGCGAAAGACCGTATAAATGTAAGATTTGCGGGCGGGCTTTTACAACGAAGGGGAACCTGAAAACTCACATGGGTGTTCATCGCATGAAGCCACCAATCAGGATGATGCACCAATGTCCAGTTTGTCACAAAAGCTTCACCAACCTTTTGGTTTTACAACAGCATATACGAAGTCACGCTAGCTTGCCAGGAATGCCGCCAATGCCTGATATGTCTCACTTTAAAGCATTCGGAAACTTTCCAAGACCAATGGAATGGGGTCACCGACCTTTTGATCTTTCCTTCAGACCAGAACCGGAAAGGGAGCTGGACTTGAGCAAAACTTCTCCAACTTACCAAATGCAAAGAAAAAGATACGAAGAGGAAATGATGGACGACAGAGATGTTTCAAGAGATATGGATGATGAATTCATGGACGAACAGAGTCATGATGAACATGAAATGAGCAAACACGACGACGAACGTACTGATGAAATAAATGAAGAAAGACGTGATGAAGAAGTGAAACGAGAGCAAACAAGCGATCGTCCCACCAGGCCAGAGTCAACAAAATCCAACGCATCAAAGGGTTCAGCTAGATCTGCTTCTCCGAATACAGAAGACGAGAGTTTTTCAGGATACCCCTCATCTAGCATGTTCTCCCCTGGCATCCCGGGACTGGGACCAATTCCACAATACAACACCTCCCTTGCAGCCCTCGAGGAACGCGTGAGAGCCATCGACTCCTCCATGGCCAACCATCGATATAATCCATTTGGACTGAATGGATTTCCACAACCATCTCAGATGGGGAAGAAATCTTTTGAGGACAACGCTGATCTTTCTGATTCGGAAGAAAATGTGTCAGCAGACGACAGCAAACCAGGGACACCAGCTTTGTCTGTTAACAGTGATGGTGGAAGTTCTAACGGGTTTATGATGGGCGGCGATAAACTGAGCACCACCTGTAATATATGCTTCAAGACATTTGCTTGCCGCAGTGCACTGGACATTCATTATCGTAGTCATACAAAAGAGCGTCCTTACAAATGCGAAGTGTGCGATCGATCATTTACCACCAAAGGGAACATGAAGCAACACATGCTGACACACAAAATACGCGACCTTCCCAATTCCTTCAGCAATAATAGCAACAGCAGCGAAAATCCAGAAAACGAGGACAATTCTAATGATTCAGCAACAGAAGAGAAAAAAATCGAGGACCAATCCCCCTCTGAAGCGTCTCCTAAGGTCCCAGAGACCAATGGCCAGGAAAGACAAGTCAGCACTGCCCCCGTTGTCAGCACCCCAGGAAGTAACCCCTCAAATAATGGGGGAAGCATGTCAAACGGATCCCAAGATTCCTCACCGTTCCTACGAAGAACACCACTGAAGCACCAATGCCAAGTTTGCCAGAAAGGTTTCAGCAGCGCAAGTGCCCTGCAGATTCATATCAGAACGCACACAGGTGACAAACCCTTCAAATGCACAGTTTGCGGAAAAGCTTTCACAACAAAAGGAAACCTGAAGGTCCATATGGGAACTCATATGTGGAACAACAGCCCATCTCGCCGAGGACGCCGAATGTCCATCGAACCTCCATTTATGATGACACACAAAGAGAACCCTTTTATGCAAACAGGGTTCCCACCACGGGCTCCGGATTTCTTTCAGTACCAGTTCCCGCCGTTTATGAACGGAGTTCCACCCCACAAGATGAACGAGATATCGGTGATCCAGAGTCTCGCCAGTGGCATGGCGCACATGCCCCTACCCCTGAACGCTGACCACCTGACCTCGCCCAGATCCAAGGTTTCGGAACACGAATTAAAGGCCGACTCCTGGAGAAAAAGTGATACCAACGGGAACATTACGTCATCGGGGGAGCTGGACCTGAGCATGAAATCAAATTCCTCCACGTCACCAAACAATAACAGCAAACCTTCTCCCACCCCTGGGGACAACTGGAACTCGGCCTGGAAGACCATGTGTCACTTGTGTAACCAGAACTTTCCCTCGCCCACCGCTCTTGAGTACCACATGCAGAACTTTCATCTCAAAGGGGCAGAATCGCACCCAAAGAGTATAGTTGCTTGAACTGTAGGTAGATAGACGATGCAGTTTTGTGAGTTATGTGTTAGGCATTCCACTATCTGAGGCATTGTAGTGTTGTTAAATGATACTATTTATCATCTTTGAGCAAAAGTGTATGAATGCATCAGAAATCCTATAAACAATGATAAGAAATCCAAATTATTTCAGAGATAGGAGAAATTGATGCATTTACTATGTTCCAATATATACGTTTGCATTTGCTGTTATATGTTTTTTTGCTGCAAGTGATTCTTATCCTATATTGAAATTTCATTACTTGTCAGCAAAAAATATATGCATGTTTATTTTGTGTTTTGCAAATAGTCTTGCGCATGGAAAGAGTCTAGTCGAATCTCATTGATAATCAAACGACATATCACGTGACGTAATAGTAATCTCTACCTCGTTATTACGCTTTCTGTAAACATAGGGCGAATGTATTTGGTAGGAAAAGATGTTCGGGTTTTACAGTAGCGTTTTGCATTTTTTTTTCTGTCAGGAATCAAAACAAGTGCTTGTTTGTATATTCCTGCTACGCAGATTCTTAGTTGGTTGTAACATTGTATTCATTACGCCAATATAAACTGATACGCATCAAACCAAATTATTATTATATACTTTTTACATTTTTTATATTATTAGTGATAATAGTTTCGTGTAGTTGTTAAATGTTTACCTATAGCTCTAATTTCACTGTACATACGATTGTCTACATAGGGATTTATTGCTTTTTCTGTTATTTTATTACAAGAGCTTACTGAATATATCTACAGCCTATATTGTTGTACATAATATTTTTCCTTGTTATTTCTTTACAACAAACTGTTCACTACGTCATCAGCTTAATGTATGAGTCAAACGTCATCGCTTTTTGCGTTGTTGTTTTTCGGTGCTGCTTATAATATTTTGTTCCTGCTGAAAGTATATTTGCAAATAGAGATTTTCGCCAGATTTTTTTTTTAATCTCATCAGCATATAGATATGTGCATGAAATTTATTTATTGGATAATATTTTGTGTCTTCCGTTTCACTGCTGGGGTATATCACATTACACACGACTGTACAACTACCATTATTGTACCACCACTCAACCGCGACAGTGTACGCTGGGGAAGATAATGTAGAACGTTTTATGTAGAGACTTTAGTGTTTTGAGGGTAGAATTCTGTGTAACTTGTTTGTTTCTTTTCAAATATGTGACCAAAAACGGCTGTAATTATTCTGTTAAAGTTTTTGACGCATGCGTGATGAATGAAGAAGGTATCTGAACTTTTGACCTTTGTAAAGAGTGCAAAATGTTGCAGATGCCAGACAGATTGTGATAGAATTTGTGAAATCCATAACTAATTTGTATTCTAGATGTTCTGAAATCTGTGTTTAAAAAGTGATTTTTAAGTAAGGAAATCCATGTCTGAATATTTCCCACAGTTTATCGAGTTCTGAATTTAAATCTAGGTCCTGCTGTCTACAAAAGGATGTTATTTGATAACACTGTATTTTTTCTGTGATGACATAATTTGAATAATTATAACACTTTACAAAAGTGGGGAGTTGATAAATGTCGAAATTCAGCGAATGTATTGAATGACTTAGTGAACCCAGGGTACCTGTAGATTTTTTGCCAACTGGCAATGAAGCAAAAAATAAAATCTATACATACTAAAGTTGCTTGTTTGTGCTTTACTTACAAATTATTGTTGATAAGTGGAAAATGGCAATATTCACCGTTGCAACAATTAAACAGTGATATTGAAAACCCTATCAAAGAGTAAATGGATAACAAGTTCAATGTACTTCACTCCTATATGTAATGCAATGTACGGAGTAACTGTTTGGATACAAACAATTATCTTGTTTTCGTAATGAATGTAAAAATTCAAATTAGTAAATCAAGTAATACAAAACTTCAAGATTGGTCCCTTGCTTTGAATTGTACTCTCGCAGTGATGGCGATACTTAAAAGATCTAGGTTGTCTGTGTTAATAACAAAGAATTACAAAAAGGCAACGGAAGTTAAGATGTCATGTCAGCAGTTTATGTAGTAAGCTCTGATTAAAAAATGATACTGATAGTTAAACTTATCCCTCAAACAATGGAGGGAAAAGAGTCTAGATTTAGTTTATTGTTTTTAAATCCCTCACAGATGGATAATATTGCGAAGTATTCATGAAGAAGATTAATTCTAAATTAATTATTAATTCTTCTCGAGAAGTTTCCCGCTACTAGAAACCAAGATGGAGCCCGATAAGATTTAGGATAATGACATGTATGGAGTGTACTAGTATATATGCACATTTTGCGATCTGAGGAGTTTTTAACACTATGGAAGTGTGAATGACCTAACGGTACTCGATCTAAGCAATTCACGATTCGGTAAATCTGCAATGGTCTAGAATAAAACAAAAAAACAAAAAACTGAAGATTTTAAAATTATGTTAATTAATGAGAAGGAAAGCTATAGAGTTGGAGAGACCACCATAAGACAAAAGGATTATGGAAAGAAAACAAAGTGAAAATGAAAGCTTTGATTTCAGAGTAGATGTATTGCTTGCAATCATTCAACAGATCATCAGAGAAAAGGGATAAAAAGGAGAGAGAGCGAGATAACACATAATATGTAGGTTTGCCATTCATCATATATGATACAAAGATCATAGAAACATGAAATGCATGGACGGGTCCCAAGTACATCGTTATAAATGACGGACTCGCGCGCGATATTTACCACAGCCTATCAAATATGTACGCTCAGACTTCTCATTAACTGTTTGAATATTAAGATGGACATTCATCTATAGGAAGGATTAAAATAACGATGGAGTAATTTTGATATTCCGACTGCACATCATGACGAATGGTTTCTTCCTCTCATAATAAAATAGATTTGCATGCAAGGGTACTAAGGACTGGTCACGAAAGCAGAATGAGGTTGTATAAACTTAATTAAGTGTAAAGTACGCCATATATAAATCTCTAAACTGTAATGATTTATTCATCGAACGATTTTTTAATACATTTAACAAGACGCCGCAAGTTTCTGGAGTTTTTGTCTCCTACGATGTAGTGATTTTTTTCGATTTAAGTCTTCATCCATTTTGTCTATAAATGTTAACGAATCACAGTTGCAATTTCATTGCTTAACAATGTCTTATTTGTACAGATTAGTTTGTACGCCAACGATTAAGAGATATCTTGCATACAAAATACTTTAATTAAAAGCAGTTGCTGAGGAAGAGATGAAAGTAAAAAAAATGTCGTCTGCTTCCGGTGCTATCAAAGACACCCCGTGTCATGCAAATTAATTCACCTATGAAATGTCAACACAGAGGCATCTTCAGTGGGACATTTCTTTTGATATCTTTCACTTTCGTTTTTATTTTTTTAACTCAAACAAAAATCCATCATTTACGTCTTTTGGGGGGAAATATTTCGGAAACAGACGAAACTTTCTGTACATAGATCCCGAGTCAGCCGCCCAGTAAACATCCTGATGTTTAATAAATCATGAGCCAAAATAAACAAAACGTAATTGATAAAAGCTATTATTATACAATGATGCGTTTTATACAAGGCGTTCAAATTTCCATCCGTTTTGAAACATATTCTAGAGATACAGCCATTCGTGTCGTTTGGTTTTCGGCTCCTGACAACTTGAGCATGCGCCAAACTTGTATATTTCAATCATCCGTTTATGTTGACATAGCAACATTACCATGACGAGGAGGAAAGAAATTGTTCGTTTTAGAATATAGAATCTGTCACATTTTTAGACTGTTGAGGATAACTTCAAAACCCGTGAAATACAACGTGAAAAGAAGGACAAAACAGCGCCATTTGATAATGACTCAGGCCCCAAAACAAAACACATCCTTCCTTTATTTTGCTACGAACAGTGTATAAAGACACAAATATGTCTTCTCGAAGATAGTCTTTTCAGATAACCAAAAAAAAAAAAAAAAGAAATCCGTCAGATTTCAGAATACATGTATCTTACAATATGGCTTAAAATTGTTATATTTTTTACTATTATAAAAAACAGAAAATGTATGTTTTGAAGTATAGTCATCTACGATATGGACATATACATATATTCATGTAGGCGGAGTAAATAAGTACATATTCTATTTATAGAACTTTTCAGGTTAATTTGTATATTCTTGCTTCTAAGTATATTGCAACTGTTTCTAAATTTGTTTAATGACAAGCGATGTGACTGAATTAGCCCCAACCCTCAGGGAAAAGGTATAGCTTTATTTTTACCAATTGTACGTGATGTACATTTGTGCGATTTTATATGGATATCATTCGTAAAATCACACATTTAATTTTTATTCATAAAAATATCTAAAAAAACGAACTAAAATTTGAGTTTTAGGAAGCCAGATAGAAAAACAAAGTCGATCGGGACTATAGGTCAAAAACTAATTCCAGTCTTAGAAGTTGCTGCAAAGAAAATAAACAAGTCTTGTACTAGAATACGGACCTACTCCAAAACTGTTACAGGTTAAACTATTTAAATACTGTTCATTCAAAGCAAAAGAAAGAAAGCATGCAGTTTGGAAAATCGTTCAAGAGATCCAGACAGAGGCAGAAATATCCTTTATTTTCTCGGCTTTGTTGACAAAGTTAAATATACAAGTTAAAAAAAAAAAAAGAAATCCGTCAGATTTCAGAATACATGTATCTTACAATATGGCTTAAAATTGTTATATTTTTTACTATTATAAAAAACAGAAAATGTATGTTTTGAAGTATAGTCATCTACGATATGGACATATACATATATTCATGTAGGCGGAGTAAATAAGTACATATTCTATTTATAGAACTTTTCAGGTTAATTTGTATATTCTTGCTTCTAAGTATATTGCAACTGTTTCTAAATTTGTTTAATGACAAGCGATGTGACTGAATTAGCCCCAACCCTCAGGGAAAAGGTATAGCTTTATTTTTACCAATTGTACGTGATGTACATTTGTGCGATTTTATATGGATATCATTCGTAAAATCACACATTTAATTTTTATTCATAAAAATATCTAAAAAAACGAACTAAAATTTGAGTTTTAGGAAGCCAGATAGAAAAACAAAGTCGATCGGGACTATAGGTCAAAAACTAATTCCAGTCTTAGAAGTTGCTGCAAAGAAAATAAACAAGTCTTGTACTAGAATACGGACCTACTCCAAAACTGTTACAGGTTAAACTATTTAAATACTGTTCATTCAAAGCAAAAGAAAGAAAGCATGCAGTTTGGAAAATCGTTCAAGAGATCCAGACAGAGGCAGAAATATCCTTTATTTTCTCGGCTTTGTTGACAAAGTTAAATATACAAGTTAAAAAAAAAAAAGAAAAAAGGGAAAGGAAGACGGATATTCCTATCAAGTTCAATATTAGCCTACTTCAACTATTCGACAAATGGGAAATATTTCACCAAAACACACGTACACATGTATTTTTGAAAATAATCTTCAGAAAGCTTAAGCTATTCGCATAAAGATATGAACAGATAATGCCCTGCAAAATGTAACACCGTAATCTCCCAGTAACAGAGCAAGCAGTGTTCGGAGACATGAATTGGTCATCATCTGTAATAGTCAGATGACTTTATTATATTATGTTTGACGTCGATCCTGGTGAAAATCTTGGACTGTTGATGTGATAAAAGCCGGGAATCAAATTTCACATGACTGTTTCCCCCAGATAAATGTTCTTAATGTCCAAGACGCTGGAGGCCTGATCTGTTCTCAGAATATGAATGATATTACGAGAATATTTTGATCCCAATCAAGCCATTACTCATCTATATTACATCTCAGCCGGCTAAAGAAGCAACTATGAATATAAACGATGAATTTATGGAAATTGACATCAACTACTCCCATTAAACACTTCTGTAAAGAACGGAATATTTTCATAAAGATGTTTTCGCCAATTTGATAGTCAAATGGAACGGCGACCAACTAAATTCCCAGATCGCTATATTTTGCACAAAACAATTGTTAAAGATTATTATGTAAATGGCTCTCCAATCAAATGGCTTTAGGTTCCGCCACGGGGTGAAAAATACGTGGAGGGTGCCACGAGACTTTTCAGAGAGCTTTTGTATTCGAATTGGACTCTCCTGAAAACTGTAGTAATTAAGGCTTTGTTGTCAATTGCTACTTAAAATTTGATTTCAAAGATTGATATCTCACGAGACGTCCTATTTTCGAATTATGATATCGGCCATTTTAACGCGTTGATCATGACTTAAACGTTGCGCTTTAGAGAACATTTGATTGTCCCATTGCAACGCAGACATTGTCGCACTTCTAATATATCTTAAAATCATATTTTTAGAATGTAGGAATATTTATCATTTGATAGCATGTGAACATACAAGTTCGCCTCACATAAAACAGCCATATTTCATGAATGAAGGCTAAGTGAAGTGACACGGAAAATAGGATACAGGTATGGCTAAATGAAGGAATATTAATAACGTTATTAGGTAAAATATTGTCAATTCTGACACGGCAAATAGAAATCCACGCACAAATCCCATTAATCGGATATTAGTTATAGAAGAATATCAAAGTTGATTTGGTCTCGGCCAGCACTGGCGATCGTGAGAGGGAATATATAAATGCCTCAGTTAATGAAGTACCCCGCCCTGGAGGAAATTGATAAATATGACGCAGCATGAAATATTGGGGGAATACTCTCGATTACAGGCATATATTCATAATCACAGGATTGTTACAGATCAGTCATGTGGCAGCATCGTTATTATTAATAAGTCTGGGTCTGACATTGCATGGCTGTATGTACGGTGGACCATGGGTGTAATAACAACACATAATATCTAGGTACATTGGTTAGTTTCAGCTTCAGTTAAAATTCTGATTATTTTTACACATACTTGTATAATAGAGAATAATAAATAGAGTGAAAAGGAATCGAATCATCAAAAATCGTTCAAGATCGACACATACATTTATGTACTAAAAGGATGGGGGTAGGTTTTTGCCTTTACCCCCACTCCTGTTCTTAATTGTCACCAAACTTACAGAAGCAGAATTAAGTAACAATATTTGTTCATTCTGACTTTTGCTAAAACCAAAGTTCCATATTGCCATAGTATTAACGCATCGCTTAGAAGATTGTCAGTCAGTATATATTGTTTCGTGCAAAGCAATAATTTTTCATTCAAAAACTTTCAAATTGCTTACAACACAAGAAAACAAAAATCGAAAACATCTTATTGCTTATACATGTGGTAATCATACACACACACATCTGCCAGGCATTGTGATTTTGTATAAAGAAATATAGCTTTTTGTTGATATTCCTATAACAAGTGCTGTGGAGTGTATTAATTTAGTGCCCTGTTTTTCCTCGAGATTCTTTAGATCTTTTTCATGGCGCATTAATATCTTATCGTTCATAGAAAAAAAATAGAGACGTTGAATATCATTATTATTGGAAAAAATCATAAAATCTGTAATCGTTTTTTATGTAAAGAGTATGCGCAGTCTTAAAGAATAAGTCGTAAAACGACGGTAATTAATGAGCTTAGAGCGCAGTACAAGGCCAAGCTATTTTGTTCTATTCTTTATGGATTTTTTTTTGCAATGGGGTGGGGGGGGGGGGGGGGGTAAGGGGGGCTACAATAACACTTTGATATCATGTGAAGGTTATAAGATATTTTGATATTGTTTTTCATAAGCATTTATGTTAACAATATTATAATAGATGTTTTAATATTAATATAACGTACACTAAGGAGCCAAGGATAAGTTTTTTTTGTTTTATTTCATTCGTTATCGTTTTTGCAAAGGGGGGGGGGGGCTACAATACTGCTTTGATGTCATGATATCTAATATCAAAACATTCAATTTATGTGAATGTAGTTAGTATATTATTTGATATTGAGTTTTTTCCCAGTATGTAAAGAGTATTGCTTTTTTTTTCAAGTATGGTTACAGTCAGAAACGTGTGTTGACATTGTGTAATTGTGTAATCAGACTTGAATAGAGTTTATTTTCTTTTCTTTTTTTATTTTGCCGTCATGAATTTGGACCACTTTTTCACCCTTTATAACTATAATGTTGACACACATGCCTGCGATCTCTTTGTCGATACACATTCCACTGATATTATGAACTTTTTTTAAATAAAAACTGAATCGATTGCCTTACTAGGACGTTGGACAACCAGTAGTATACATTAAGGACAAAGTAGGCTATCTGTACTGTGTATAAATATACACAGCTTCCTATTCAAACGACACTACCAGCATATGTCCACACTCCGGTTTCCCACGACCAGTTTTCGATTAGGGGGCCTAATAAAATACAAATGGCGGAAGGGAGAGAGAAGGACCTCCCACCACTGACAAAGTCACCGTATTGTTGCTCTTAATGATGATGGTATTCAACTCATATACAGGTACATATGTACGTGTTTATTAGTTGTGGAAAAATAAGCGGCGGCAAGATCAAAACAAGATATATAAACATATAGGTATCTAATTGTCATTGTTTAGTATTGGCATGGTGGTTGATTTCTCTGCATGTATATGCATCCTTTTTTTCAGTTGCTTTGCTTTTTGTCCGTTTGTCGTTCATGCTCGTTCTCTCTCTCTTCTCTCTCTCTCTCTCTCACTCCATCACTCTCTCTCTCTCAGAGATGTATACACATTAAAAAAACTTCATATACGTATTTTTATTCAGTGTGAGTCAGTGGAATACCCCCATTGCGTCCAACAATACCCGTGGCTTAGCTTCTCATGACTGAGTCATTTGTAAAGTGTAGTTTTTTGGCATTTTAATGGGACTTAGTTTGACAAACAAATCACCCAGTCCCTAAGAATTATTTCCATTTGCATAACTAATCCCCGAAATAGCGACTTTACTCCATACTCTACAAAGAGGGGTGTATATGATAATTAAATCGCGCATAAAGATATTCGTGCTAATAATTGCATAATATGGTTTGATTTATCGCTCCTCTGTAATGTAAAGCCATAATTTAGTTAATTAGGGTTTATTCCGGAATACCAGTCAGTGTTACAAATTCTATCTACACCAAGTTTGAAATTAAAATGGAATATTGTTACTATAGTAACAGGTAATTGAATGAGAATAAATGTCACTTTCGCCTGAGGCTCAACACATCCTATGTAATTTGCAACAAAGAAATTGAAATCCCTGCTCGAAATAAACTTGAAAGTTTAAGAGTGAGATTCACTATAATTTCATTTAAAAGCACATATGTATTTGAGGAAAATAAGAAGATAAATCACCGACAATGAGGGTGTTCTTACCGAAGTCACAATACAATTTAGCATAGGCACTTATTACACGAAAGCCCCGGAATCGATGGCCAACCAATGACGTCATTTTGTGATGCTGGTGTGTTACACCATAAATATTTTAATTGAAATTTCCCAGAGAAAAAGTAAATAAAAATCAGTCCTTTTTTCCCCGGTTTGAAAGCTGAAAACTTGACTTTATGCCTAAACATGCTATAGATAGCTGTGCTGTCAATGGGTATTTCGCGTGTTAATGCAAGCCAATAATTTGATTTATTGCTATAAGTAATGAAAATTAATAAACGAAATGGCAACGGCGGTCAAAATTTCAAATAAACAATGATTAATTGCACATCATATTATAGAGCTTAAGATAACTAGATTACGTTTCGAACACGCTTTGGGGATCGAGTATCAATGCCTTGATATTCAGACACTGCTGTTAAACTTTGACTTGAATAGTCTTTGAACTTGGGTAATACGGATATCTGTGATTGCGTTTGATGAGAACATAATTACATTTAATAGTAATCACATCTAATCAACCTGTAGGGAGTTATCATTTTTCAGGGGAGAAAAAAATCCCACCAAAAAACCAATATATGGATTGCAACAGAAACGATATTTTTATTATTGATATTTTAATAAAACGAAAATATGGAACTCCAAGTCGTTAACTAAGAATAGAAATGGGGGGATGAAAAGAACTTTTCTGGAACGAGAATCAATAACCGTAGCCATCTACTTCCTTCCTGTGTGTAATAATTTTCA
>NC_069116.1:30401089-30533589 GCF_025612915.1 Magallana angulata
GAAAACCCCCGGAACCTAAGTTTGCAAGCGTTTCTGCGGGTTAAAAAATAAATCTCAAATGTTTCAAATTAATGGAAAGATGAATGGTAGCATAAAGGCAAGCAGACAAATTTGAAACCATGCGTCTGTGCTAGTTTTTAAGTCGATGCATTCCAGATACTAGTATATAGAATATTGATGAATTTGCATTCTAGTAATTGTATTCTGAAAAAAAAATGACCGTCGAAAATCCGGTGGGTCATGGACCACACAAACGGCAAAGTTCTTAAACATGGTCCATTTGCAAAAGATTTCGACAGAATCGATGAGAGTCGATAGAAGCATGATGGACGTCTTGTAAGAGATAAACGACTGGTCGGCCATCTTCTGAAGGAAAACCAGTTACAATCGCTGTCTCCAGTGTCAAACTCGGGAGACAATAAGCGAAAAAGACAATGGTACTCGTGCAGAAACTGTCTGGGGGGAAGATACGTTCTCAAAGAGTTTGGGTCTTGCATCAAGGTCGTATCTTGGAATCTAGGGAATTACAGCCAATAAGCCAGGGCCCAAATTCCAGGGGCCATTGTTCCCGCCCTTATTGTTTGCTCCACAAGAACTAGGCAGATGGCAGGATTAAATACCATCTATTCAACGCTGGATTGACACTTTGCAGATTAAGTCAGCTCTGAAATGGTGTTAGAACTAATTAGTGGGAATTAATTATTTTTATCAACTGTTAATTGTTGTCATCCGAACTGATATTTATAGGCTGTACAAGGGGCCCTCGTCCGTATTGTATCGAGTGATCGATATTCGATACAGAGCGGTTCAAGAATACATTCATAATGTAATTAAGATTCCATTCCATATCCCGAAGTTAGTTTTCTTTCCTTTCCTTTTCAATATTACTATGTAATAGTTGACAAGATTGTAAAACTTTTACAACCAACTGAAAAATCCATTCATATTATCTACGTCTTCCTTTGAGATACATTTACATGTCAGCGTTTATTACACAGTAAATTGAATGTTTGTAAACTTTCATACATTCACTCCACCATCTTCATTCATTCGATACTTCATTCATTTTTTCTCCAATATTTTTTCTTTAATTTCCCCCTCCAAGCAATTAGATGTTATCAAAATTGCTGATAATCCCCTCAAAAACTAAAAAAAATATGCCGTCTGCACCGACCGAAATTTTAAGCTATGAAAGCAGAACAAGCATTGGTGACAAAATAAGAAAAGAGGGTGTTTTTAGAAAAAAACGCCTTGCTATACTTTTTCACTTGGCATTGTATATCTACCGGAGGGGGGCAAAGTGTGCTTCTTCACACTTTTGCGTCGCAACTGAACTGTTAGATGAAATAATGATAATCCAAAGAAAAATTAGTTCGGTTGTTACCTGATGCAACTTGCGCTTACAAAATGCTGTATAATGCAAAAACAAAACAAAAGCATTGCGTGCAAACATTATTTTGGCCGACCATTTGTCTGTCTGCAAAACAAAATAAAAAATTAAGTGTTCCTTTTTTGCCATTGACCTTGAATGAGAGAAACATGGCAAATTCTCCAATTTCAACTAAGTGCCGGGGTAAGAACTATAATCTCTGTTTCAGATCTGATTACTGTTTTGTAAAATAAACGTATGGTAATTATTTTATTACAAAATAGAATCAAAGGTTTAACTGGAAAAGGGGCGTTGAATATATTGGGCGGTATTCGAGGAAGTTGTTGAATAATGGTTTTTGAAAAGGGCAAATATATTAAAAGAGTGAGATTCCACCCTTTCTGCTGAAATTATTCCGCCCAAAAATCCGGATATGTACATTCACGTAATACAATTACCAGAAAATGTCCCTTTTCAAAAATTAAAGTACCTTATTAAGAAATATAGAAACTCCTTTGATGGGCATATTTATACATACAATGCACATGTTTTGTGTCTGCAACAGTTCCGTTCGTTTTCGCTATGCGATCTTCGATAAGCCAAACATATATAAATGTATACACCTTGCATATAATTGAAATGAAGGGTGGAGGCACATAAAAAGACAGCTATTGTGCATGTACCCTTTGCATTTACCTTTATTTAGTGAACTCAAAATTTACAATATATATGACACATCAATTTAATTTGACTGGTATTTTTTAAAATAAAAATTGTTCCACACTAATTGGTATATTCCGGTATACCTGCAAGACTTGCTGTTAGAGAGAGAGAGAGAGAGAGAGAGAGAGAGAGAGAGAGAGAGAGAGAGAGAGAGAGAGAGAGAGAGAGAGAGAGTGTTATATAACGCCAAATCAACAGGAAATGTTTGTCAACGCCACGAAAAGTTTTTGAGTTCAACTGCATTCTTTACAGATATCTAATTTTCAAGGGTCTTTTTTTCTATCAATTTTTTCAATGTGTTCCATACATAAAGGTCGCAGATCCAACTTTGGCACTCATCAATCATCGTTACTATATTTTTGACACACATTCCTCATTGAATGAAAATTCTTACTCAACAAGAATGTTCCAAACACACTTTGCCCTACCCTTTGCAAAAGATCACGCTTTTACTGAAAATGGTCCCTAAAATACTCTAGCTGCCACATGAAAGTTCACGCTCTCATTGATATAGATATTCGTACATCTGTTTGTATTATTCGAGTATTTAATATGGGTGTGATATCGTTTTTATAACCCATGCATCCTTTTTTATCATCATTATGTTTTCCATATACACGGAGGTATCAGACGATAGGTCGAAGGGCTTAATCGGTCTGGGCGCGTTCAGTTCGGATGCAAGACATGCCCCAGACACCGGAAAAGAGTGAGGCGTCCGGCGGCATTTCCTTACTATGTGAATAATGCGGGGTTTCTCCTCTTTTTGCCTATTGTTACTCAGCTTATTAAGGGTATAGTGTTATGCCGTACGATGTATGAGAGACGGATCGGAGTCGATTAAACCTCAACACGGTCTTCTGCTGGGGTGCGTTTGAATAAACACGAAACATGACACTGACGATTATTTTTATATCAAACGCTTATTTTGTCCGCGGAACAGGGTATATCATATTCGTCTTATGTGGTAAACACAGGTTTACGTTTGTTTTATCATAGACAGCGGGTATACACATGACCACCCCACGCCATCGGTCGGTGACTGACAGCCAGGCATTGTTTTGGCTGACCCCGTGTGTCTTTGCGGTTTTTCTTTGCGACCGGCGGGACGCCACAAACAAACACACAGAGTCTAAGTCCATAATTGAATGTTGTTGACATTATATTAACTCTTTCTCTGTTTCCTGATAAGGTTTCCCGGTGCATCTGACCAAAGAGTCGTTTGTTATGCTTATTGATATACAACGTACGTAATACCGGCTGAAGTCAATAACTTTCTTATGGACAGTAACGTGCATGACTAAGGTCTTCCCCTACAAACGTAAACGAGTACATGCAGAAATGTCATCGAGTTTATAAGATATATATTCGAACTTTATTGATGGGGTTTTCTATTTGTAATGCCTTTTATCATTTCATTTCTTGTTCAGTACGAAACCATTTTTAGATTCTCATTGTTTATGTTGAATGCGTACAAAGGACATGTTGAATACGAAGATTCTGTGATTCTTTCAAAGAAAAAATAAATAAATCTTCATCAGCAAAATTTTGTAACAAAAATATATGTAGCCCGCCTTTGAATAATATAACTGTCACAAAACGCCAAAAAACCTTGATTAATTCCAAAGATATTCACACACAGGCAAAAATCTTGGAGCAGGTATATGGCATAAAATGCCAGAGTGAATTAAAACAAATCAACTTAATCACAGGAAGGAACACGTCATGGTGCATGCCAAAGAAATAAAGCTACAGCAGAGCCCATGTCAGTTCTCAGAATGGGTGTGCAGCGAGCAGACATCACTCTCTCTCTCTCTGTCTATCACACATTTTTAGTTGTTTTTTGTTCATGTTGTCAAGTCTAACATTGACAACATTGAGATAGCATTAGTTGTAGTGGAAGGGGAGGGTGATCATTTGGTTATCTCATTCTCGGAAGTTATGATGTGATGGGTTTTTATCCCCTTTAAATGCAATGACAAAAACATTGCTTATTCGAACTATGCTGATGTCTGCGTTTCGTTCTTGAAAGAATTTTGCATTGTGGTATCATAATTTTCCCGCCATGCAGCAGACTTGGTACATATCAGAATGACTGATATCAGAACCAGGAAGTGGTTGTAAAAATAAAAATATAAAAAAGAAACTGCTCGAATAGAGGTAAAAAGTTTAAATCTGATTGATAAAAATTGTATGAAACAGATAAGAAGCAAGGTTTTAAAAAAATATAGAGAAATCGTAGAGAGAAACAAAGTTGGCATATTACAATAATGAACATGTTAGACTCTAGTTGTATATCTGTTGTATTCATAGGAATTAGAACACTTTGCTCGCATGCATTCTATACTGCAATTCAACCAGGACAACTAAATTCAAACAAATAAAGCAATTAATAGAAATAAATTAAAAATTAAGTAAGTATAAGAGAAAGATCGCGGCATCCACCTGGTATAGATTGTAAAGATGCGCAAAAAGAAAGAGCAAAGATTTTCAAGACATTATAGCAGGTGCTACTTGCCAAGTTTTGTAATGTTGTTTTGAAAATGAAACATTAGATCAATGATTGATATGAAATTCCGGCTTATTTCAGCATTCTATACTTGAAATACTAAGATATATGATGTTGTTAAAATGGTCTTTCTCGTTCTCTTTCTTCGCGTTTATAACGATGCATGCATAACACTACTAGCTACATTAGATCGAGAGGAGAAAATGGTGAGGATATAGGTTAAGAGAGCTCAACGTTCATGGCAATTTTTCAGGCTATTTTAAACTCCTTCAAAAGAAGAGTTCTGTATAAAGATATAGGAATACATTCAAAATTTAAAGCTTCTACATTTGAAATTTGTCTTTACTGAATAACAGTTTATAACTATAAAACTCATATCTTAACAAAGAAGGTAGATTTGATTGGTAATTTGTTGCCCATTCAGCCTCCTTAAAAACTGAGGAGGTACGCTGCCATTGTCTCTTGTTGAATTCGAGTTTGTGAACAGCAATTAAGGGTTTTGGTATGATGCGTCAATTATGGTAAATCAGCCAATATTTTTTTTCTGTGTGGTAGTCTATTGTCACTATAATAATCACACCATGCCCTATACATGTACGTGCATTATGCACCCTCCATAAGAGACTACGACCGCTTATTAAGAAGCCAATATCCTTAGTTTTATTATTACAACATAAGTAAACTTTTATTTCTAGATGCAGGTTCAAAGCAATCAAGATACGACCACACGGTAATCTAAGTTCGTCGTGAATTACATATACATGTATTTAATATCAATATTGATTGAGAAAACAGCAATATCATTGAAGGTCTTTAGGTACAGTAATGTCTATGTCTTCATATGAAACGTAACGTTAACCCGGAGTAAATGGCGTTTCGAAGGTTCATTAAGTTAAAAGGATAGCGCTGCATTGGGGAGACATGGATTAAATCTGATAGTCAAACAGATATTTATTAATGTTTGTAGATATATTCAAAGGGTATCTTAGTTCAAACATTTTCATTAAGAGAAAAGAGTCGAAACAAGCACCGGAAATCTTAATATTCAATGCTTATGAAGGTGAGTTATAGTTTGTGGGTAATTCTCCAGAAAAATAATTATATTTCCATTAACATGTTGTTCTTCTCAAAACTGATAAGTAATGATTATAAGAATAACGAAGTACATGTAACAATTTTGATAGAGGGGGTGTACTAATAAATAAGTCCGACGCTCCCGTGTTATCATTTTGAAGAATTGTTTGAATCAAAATATTTATAGTTACTATTCATCTTATTAAGTCAATATAACTGGCAAAGTTCCAGAAATGAATTAACTAGTTTGTCAAAACAGGATAAGTGTATGTTACTCGAAATTGACAATGTTTCGTTCCACTGCAAGAATAACTATATGTAACAACTATTAAGAGGGCTCGATAGTTGTGGTAATTTTTTAGGCTATTTTTATCTCATTGAGAAGAAGAGTTCTGTATATAGATACAGGAAAATATCCAAATTTTAAAGCTTACATATTTGAAATATGTTCACTGAATAAAATTTTATAAATAGAAAATTAATATCTAAAGAAACAAGATAAATTTGATGGGTAATTTGTAACAACCCAACCTTCTTGAAAATGGTGAGATGGAAAATAAGAAATTCAATTCAACCGCTGTACACGCCTCTTCAGATGACTGATAGATTAAAATTTAAAATCAAAATTAAATCAGAGAAATTCCGAGCATTTTGGCGAGATAAAAGAGAAGCTTCAGTGGTGTTGTTCAGCAAACTTTGCGCCTCCCATATCGTAACCATAACGGAATTTTTCCCAGCAACTTCGTCAGAAAGTAGTTTGAACTGTGTAATCGTTAAGTGAAGTTGACCTGACTTAATGTTACCCAAGTACAAAACCAATGAGAGATCTGTGAACGAACCATGGTGAACTTGTTGCCTTCTACTGGCCCATTCATATCTCCTCATGCAGTATGGATAATACCTAGTTACTTTCGAATGATTTGAACACGTAGGAATTCTTACTGTCAAATCCAATAAAAACAAACAGACAGATGCGTAATGCACCAAGAAAAAACTATAGAACAACATGTTTTAACCTTACAAAATTCAACTTAATTTGAAAAAAAATTTTGGAATCATATTCATAGGACTGAAATTCACAAGAGACACTCTACATGAATAGCGGCACTTCTTTCACTTTGAAGTTTTACATAATTAAGATAATGATGCATCAGGTGCTTCAAGATTCTTCCATTTTCATTTCAACATAATCATCATCTAATTTTCTTGCTAATAGAGTAAAGTATAAGTAAAGCGCAATTGCACTTTTACATTATAAGGGTTTTCTGTTGTAAAAGTACTCTGTAAACGATATGCAATTACAACGATTTTGTAAGAAAACTGCACCATCATGAATTGTTTGTTAGAGAACGGCGTTTTCAATAATCCCAAGTAATACATCATTTTACCCCCTAGCTTCATATATCGTCTCTGATGAATGCATAGCTCTCACAAGGTAACAACTTGTTCCTATTATATACACTTCAAACATACCCCAGGAGCCAGAGGGAATATAGCACAAACAATAAAACTAGGGGGGAAAAGGTTCCCTTTATTTACATGTCTGAAAATATTTTTCTTAAAACCGTGATGACTTCACAACATTATAATGAGATTTTGTCTGAATCAGCCCCATAAAACCGAGGCTTTTACGCGTGGGTGGAATTTTACCCGGGGTCAAGGGGGCAATAAAACATAACGCCAGCCTTACTTATGATTCCAATTACGGTTATCGAAGCTTCTTTAGCCAGAAATGACACTGGATATTGCTCGCACAGCCAAATTTCCCAGATGATTTACATGACGTGGCCAAACGAGAGAGCCGAAAAGAACCTATGTGATCATAGCATCACCAACCGCGAAGATTTTTGTGGTTAACACCTGTAAACATTTCAATTTATTAAGTCTTCCTTGTCATAAAGATCGAGGAAATTGGAAGTGTGTGGCCAAATGATTGCTATCTGGGGGTACCAATTTAAAAAACCTTTTTTGTAGCAAATTTGCCAACACTGAGTCAAAGGAGGGCGAGCGGAGAGCCGGTGGTAATGAGATCGAGTTCGATGAACACATCTAGCGATTAGTTATTGAGACGAGAGCCCATAAATCTAAAGGCATTATTCTTGGATGACAAGACCCTAAATGCTAACGATTATCAATGATACTCTGTATATTTTTGGAGGTCTTAAGGTTATCCAGTGAGGGCTTATGCATCGACTCGCTGCGTTTTAACGTTATGCTCTAGTCGGTTGCACGGAAGATTTTTTTGATCGATTTTTTAATTTGAAACTTTTTTTTTGCACGAAATTGGCTGGGGTGGGGGCATATGGAAGTAATTATGAATAAATTGCCTGTTGTTATTTCTTGAACTTAAATATATAGAAAAGCCCCCCCCCTCTCTCTCTCTCTCTCTCTCTCTCTCTCTCTCATATACAATACTTTTAGCTCAAAGACTCATACGACACGTTAAATATTCATTATCCGTAGATAATCCAATATCAAATATCCCAAGAATACATAATTTTAACTAGATTTGTTATCTTTCCAACGTGATCAACAACAGTTGTCTCAACTCAAGTTTTTCGGTGTTTTTATATTACAGACCAATCAAAGGCCTGATACGCTTTGATGTGATCGTTTATCAGTTAACCAAATGCATTTTGCTGTTAGGGGTCAAATGCCGTCTGATATTGCTGTGATGAACTCCTTCAAAGATCACTGAATATAACTCAGATTGGGACACATTAAAACGGAACCTAATCCTGTCGATGTATATACTAGTATATTAACCTGTGTCAAACTATGTGAAGAATTTTTAAAGTGCACATCATTCAAGGGTAACTATATGATGGCATTCTTTTAATAGAACGGTATATCATTCCGTTTAAATATGACATTTCATAGCGTATATATGGGACGTTACTTTGTTTGAATAAGGCGCTTAAGATTTTCATAATCCCTGTGTGGCCAGGTGTATGAAGAAATTATATGCCGAAGAATGCTGGCAAACTACATGTTGTAAATTCTTACATTTCTTTTCACGCCATTTGCTGTATGCATGCAATTGACAGAAAAATGAAAAAAATTACACAATTTCATCGTATGCGTATGAACACCTAAAGATTGCTGTCGGCAATTAAAAGACATCAAAAGATGGCATGAAGTAGTTGTATCAAGTTATACCTTTGTTATCAACTTCAACAATATACGCATTTCGGTGAAAATATCACAAAGGTTGTCTATGATTCAAATCCCCCGTTGGGGAGAAATCGTCAAAAACTTCATTATTCGTGAAATAGAGTTGCAATCCCCATAACCATTCCCAGGCGCTTAGGTTTCCTTTGTCACTTAAAATATGGTAAAATAGAATTGAAGTTGGGTTTTTTTTTGTGGCGACCGCAGATCGCTGATTTGTAAGCTTTATCAATACCTTTATCACTTGCATGCATAAATCAAACGGCTTCTTAAGAAAACAACTTCATTCAAGTAAAAGCTTTACGTGGGGGTCAAATCCGCGGGGTACGAATTCTGATCATTGTATTTAGAGCCAGACCTCGGAACTTTTTCGTCCCTCTGGTTTCGGGTTCGTCCAATTCGTGTTATCTTACCTAATCTCTTCCCAACATAGCGACAATCTGGTAACCATTGTGCAGAAAATTTATTACGTAGAGTGAGAAAATTTCTCTTAACCATTTTTATCAATGAATGAAAGCGTATGTTTTTACCTGGGTATAAAACTATGCACCTGCATGCATCCACGTTTCCCTATATATACCAACTTCCAAATATTCTCTCATTCATTCTCTCTGTTTGCGCTTTATTTAACTTGAATAACCCATGTAATTACGAGCTGACCACAAAACAAGATAGCTCATTACTACTCTAAATCGATTTATCGGAAAACTATGTTGTATGGTAAATATCTAAAAATTTAATCTACATTTTTGCGGCAAATCCCCGCTACCCCTCTCTCAATGAAAACTGTGACTTATTTGGCATGTCTCTGTCGGCGAGCTTTTGATGTGCGTGAGTCATTATATTGGTACACAGTATATTGCATAATGAATAATAATATGGATTGTCTAAAATCATTTCCGTTCTCGAAAGTTGGCTGATTCACCCATAATTTACGTTTACAAAAAATACCTTTAAACCCATTCACAATTCTTAGCCAAAAAATTATTCTTACTTTATTTTTTTTCTTTCTTAAGTTTAAGTGTGAATGGATTTTTTGGTTGTAAAAGTTAATTATACACAATCAAGTAGACCACGAAGCATTCTGTACTCAAAAGTTTTTTTTATAACTGTGAAAACTTCAAATTAGGTTTTAAAACATAAAAAGTGTACTGGATTAAATACCCCAAGCAATAAATGATTTATAAAAAGGTTCACAATTTTGCTTTGAGCATAAAAAAAATGTTTTAACTTGTTGAAAATTTTAAAAATTGTCGTTCAATTGATCTATCTGTTTGCATATCTTAATTATGAGTCAAGTTGATAGCGACAAAAAAACCACCAGCGGAGAGAGAGAAACGAAGCATTTGACAATGTGTTTTGAATTGCACAAAGTGGCTGTTATTTTGACAGACATTACAGATCAAGTTTTGATTTTTATCTTCGGTCTGTTGTAATTAGCTTATTCTTTAAGTCATTGTCCCTATTGTTTATCACTAAAATTCCAAAGATTTCTTAAGCTTGCACAAATTTGATTATTTCGGTGCCTTATGCAACACAAGGTTGCACAAGATATTTCATTCGAGTTAGTTTTAGACCGGTCTATTGAACGAAACGGAATAAAAGCAAATTCACGTTAGGTAAGTATTTTTTCCGTAAGTTTCATGCGCTAAATTTGTTTGTCCAAATATTCAAAGTTGGCACTTTATTCTTTCTTCTTTAACCGTAACATTAGAATTTCATGAAAATATAAATAATCTTATATTTTTCAAATTCGAAGATTTTTCAATTCATGCGATTTATATACTGTCACGGTAAAAAGTTGGGAAAATTTTCCCACACAAATTTATTTATATGATAAGACAGTTTTGAGTATACATGGCATGTTTCAAATACCACTGATGCACTGAGTATACATGGCGGTGTTGAGTAAAAAATCCCTGCTGAGACAGAACCCCCGGTAGAGAGGGTGTGTTTGATTACTAGACAACAGCGGACCCCCGCGGTTCATCAAGCATATTTCCAACCGTAACCTAATTGACGTGGTAAAACGAACACTTCTAATGAAAAAAACCCTCACAAATCTTCACACCCTAATTTCGTCTCAAAACAGACGCAAATTTTATCTAATCTTTTAATTTTCAATTAATTCCCTTAAATCTCTGTGTTAATTAATTTGTATATATATATATAAAAACACACAAAAACGAAAGCGTTCCCCCGCACACACAGAATAAAAAGGTTCGGTGTCCTATTACAAGACGGATGCTTGGTAGAGTATTGATAAGAGCGCCCAGTTCTTTTTGTATCCGCTAGCTAGCTAGCTAGCGTTTGTAATAAGTTCGTGAGTCACAGAAATACGCTCTCATCTCTTACGAAGGCTACGAGCAGAGAACACATCGGTGATATAGTAACTTGAACAGATGTTCTCGCTGCTCGCACGGCGATAGTACACTGAACACATTTTGTGAATTCTCTCATCTTTCCGTGTCGGCTTTACACTATTTTGGATTTTTTGGATAATACCTTTAACGCACAGATTCTGCTTTAGTAGTTTTTTTTCAAAAGGTAAGAAAAAAAATTGTGCTACAAAACTATATAAAGTTTTGAACTTGTACACTTATTCCCGTTAGTACATGCTTTTATTTTTGGCTTTGACATAATTTAGTACATTTTTTTAATGAAAATTAATTCATAAAAATAATTTGCAGTTTAAACAAAAGCTTCTGTTAATGCAAAGTATGCACGATACAATTAATCTACTACATATTTTATTTTATTCTATTGCTCAACTGGCTTGAAGTTGTAGGTTGTAATTAAAAGTGACACCTTATGTCCGTTTTCTTTGATAATTAAGATAATGTATTGGCTCTCAGACGTTTTTACAATTTGTATCGGTAATTTATGACTTTTTTCGCACCCGCGGTGTTACGAGGGTGTGTAGGCGCTAGTCTGTAAAAGAAGTGGGGCGAATTAGTGAACTAATGACCCGTATATTCCCCTCGCGGCCAATGTCACAGCCAATATAATTCAACACAAAATCTAAACAACTCAGGACAATAGATTGCTCCTCACTTATAAGAATACAAATATCAAATTCATATCTATTTCCGAGGAATGTCGCAGGTATCATTTGCATGCCGAATCGTAACTCAATACATTTTCAGGTTTGTACGAAATTGTGTAAATGAACAGTCAAAACTTAGTTAATTTTGAATTGTTAAACCAAATCAAGTTGACAAAAAATAGAAATTTAACTTTTATTGTCCAGTTTTTGGCTGGGATTTGAAATAATATTGACAGTGTTTCGTCGAGAAAAGAGGCCGAAAAGAAAGCTTTATTCCGAGGCCCAGATAGAAACCTTATACCCGAGTGTTTCATTTCTCATTGATTATGTTTAAATCTCGGTATTATTTATTTATGTTTCATGTTTAAATTGAATAGCAAACATTAACTGCAAGCTTAAAAATTTAACAGGTATATGTGGTAGATAAAGTCTTCTTTCTGTTATACAAATCGGCGAAATTGAGCTAATAAATATTCCCAAAATATTTTGTTTTTACAACCGGCGTATCCGTTGCGGTTGCCAGAATTCGTTCGTGCTCTAAGCCTCATTTTACCAGTTGAACCTTTTTTTTCTCTTCTTAATGTGTTAAAATGGGGGTTAAAATGGAGGCAGAAAAACTAATATGTGGAATTGACAATAGCCAGTGAAATCAATATTTGGGGATGAGTCCGCATTCGGCACGAAAAGGTTTAAAACGGATTACAGGTGCTAACGGACAACAAAAAATAAAGTCACTGTCTCTTATTGACAGTTCAGACAGGGGACCTGGGTAGGTCTTGCTGACGGTTTGGAACAATAGATTGTATTAGCGTTTAAAAGACCGCCCTCTATCGGCAAGCCTAGCCTTCTAGTTCTATTTTCTTTCTCTCTCTTATTTACAGACCGGCAACTGCCCCGCATTACTCCAGTTGATACAGACCCACGACGAGCAAGATCAGCTGTTGTTTTTTTTCTCCTTTTAAAAAGGTTGGTCTACCCCCAATATACCTGACATGGAGCAAGATACCTGATACATTATATGTTTTCCATCCGAGTGACAAAGACGTGATTTATAACGGGGCTGTCCTCTCCTGATTATAGTGAAAAGGCATCTCTCCACACAAAAGAAAATCCTGCATTGAAGACGGATATATTCATTTCTCGAAATTCTTTTTGTGTGTGCAATCGCATGAATCTGTTTGACTGTGCAATTCGTCGGGACTGATTCCAAAAGAAAATGAATCTGAATAACTTGATTCGCGTGTTGTCCATCGTCTGTGTTTGTATTTTCGTAGAGCCCAAAGCTCACAAGGGCAATAGATGTCGGAAGTTTTACAAACAATTGTCAGCAGAATTTGATAAAAGATTCAGGTCGCTTGAAAAGAAACTCATCTTGCAACAAGACGTAACCCCCAATTCTACAAGGTCATATAGAGATCTTGTCTTGAACTCAAATGAATCTTTGGAGAGACTGAAGAATCAAATTCGTTCTCAGAAGAGAAGCATGGACAATTTAAATGGACATTTTGGAGTTTTAGAAAATGTTGTTAAGAATTTAACAGAGGCGATAGACAGACTTGGAAACATGTCCCCGCCAAAGACTGTGCAACCTGCTGCACAAGAAGTTGTGACGACGCCGGCGATAACTGTATCCGCGAAGACAACACCGGAACCAAAGAGAGGATTCCCCAAACGTAAGTTTTTCTATTTTTTTTTTTTTTTTTTTTTTTTTTAGAAAAAGTCAAATATTTTATAACGCACAAAGGCATGATGGCATGGTTAATGCAATTGCTTCCATATTCAAATGTCATCTACGTTTGGTACCCTTTCTTCTCTTGGTGGTTAAAATCACTCTCTATGCTATTGATAGTGTAGACTGTTTGTTTATTTATGATCAATTCATTTATATATTAATTTTTGTAAAGTTGAAAAGTTATTTCAATTGTTCAGAGTGACAAAATGCCTTAGAAATTTGTGAACACTAAGGTGCCAGTTTAAGTTAAAATGGGTCTAGTGCCATAAAGTTGTCAGAAATTCAAGAATGCAAAGAATCTTGTATTTTGTCATTTTGACGTCCTTGCAAGCGAGTGTAGAATGCCTGCTATCATATTTGATGTACTTAAATGCTATTGGTTAAATATAATTGGTATGAGCAGGTGGCACATTGGTATTTTACAGATCATGTACAAATATCTGTGTAATATGAGATTACAAGAAATAAAGTAAGGCATAAATCTGAATCTTAAGTAATCTTTGATAATGAATACGAAAAATGGTATGCGTGGGGGTAACTTCTAAGAGATATTTTTTCAATAACGTTGAAATATAGGTGAATAAATCAATTTAAGCTCCCATTTTTCTTGGACATATACTAAATTAGTAGTGACATTATTTCTCTGGTAGGATGTCAGTAATTTAAGTTATGGCCGACCAGTGTATTAATACAGCCCCCGGTAGAAATAAATAAAAATTAATTTTGACATTTGGTGACCTATTCCCTGTTTCTTCGACCTCGCGGATATTTGTCACTATACAATAATCTCTTGCCAACAAACAGATTAACTCGATTTATAGATGATCCCGGCCAGATGATTGTGTGAGATGCATTTGTCTTCGCTCAAATCTCGTTAATCCAATGATCTCGATAACATCGCTTGTGCATTCGCGCCCACCCAGTAAAAGTGCAAAAAGTGAAACATTTTCTCTGAAACTTTAGAAAGGAGATGTTAGATAAAAATGCCTTCCCATAGCGCCGCTTTATTTTAGTTTTACAAGGCTTGTTTAAAGAGAAAAAAAAATTGTAAATTACGAGTAAATTAAAATTGGTTCTATTTACTAGAGTTCTTCTTTAAAATAAAAATAATTTTGGATAATTTGATCAAATATGAATGTCAAGGATGAGGGAAATTAGAGAAAAAAATCATGTGGCGACCTAGAAAGTCTGAAGTCTGAGTGTGTCGATGGCTCTGAACGAACGGTATAATTCAAAACAGACAGTGCTGCTAATCACTGGATGGCGAGCCGAAACAACCAAGAGGAAATCAGTCGAAACATCTCGACAAGCGAGATTGAATGTGAACTAAACCAAGATAAATATTTAAGAAAAATCAAAAAGAGAAGCAAGACACCACACTCTGCTTCTCGGTTAAGACAGTTAATGCAGGTAGTTTCTTTTGCTATGCCGAAGTTTGTGCACTCGGGAATCCCGAGCTCACTATATGTTGTTGTTATTATGTTATTGACATATCTTGTGGATTTCTGCTATGCTGATTAATATATCAGAGATCTTGTTTGGAGAAGGCGGAAAAGGCGTCAACATATGCAGTGAATATAGTCGGTTATCATACAACAAACAATCTCCTCATTATGACCTATCTTACTAGTAACCACAGAATTAAGAATTAGCTGGGTAAAGGACTCGATGTCGGGGGGTCAGTTGGTGCCCACAGCAGATAAAGGGCCACAAGAACAGCTGGCCCAAAACCTCCAATATTTGTTTTTCGAGTTATAGTATTTGCACCCCCTGTAGAAAAGAACAATCCATTTAAAACATGTTTAAAATATCTGTCTTTATCTTCTTGTTTAACTTTTTACTTTCGCCGGAATTTGTGTCGAACCTC
This sequence comes from Magallana angulata, assembly GCF_025612915.1. Taxonomy (NCBI): domain Eukaryota; kingdom Metazoa; phylum Mollusca; class Bivalvia; order Ostreida; family Ostreidae; genus Magallana; species Magallana angulata. The sequence continues at coordinate 30,416,578 of NC_069116.1, forward strand.
TCTTAACAAGGCCGAATTATGCACGGTTGGTTGGCGTGAAATGCAATACATAGAAACACGCAAGAAAGCACAATTAATGCTTTATGATTGTTTGCTCAATTAATAAAGAGCAACCTTATTTTTACGCCGATGAATATACATCATTATTTTTTATTTCTCTTTCGTTTTTTTAATTTCTATTAGTCAGCAGTTCTATTCTGTCTGTACCCAATGCTTCTCCCCATTTAACCACGCTGACCCTGAGCGCTGACGGTGTGATATTCCCTCAAATGTTCACAAGTTCTCGCATACCATGAGTATTTATTCTGCGATATGATTCTGTAAAGTCAATTCCATTATCATGTAGATTCTGGTCCAATTCCTGCGATTGTTGGCTATAGCGGACATTTTTGAAATATTTCGTCCATATAAACAAGCAACCCCTACTGTTACATGTGCATACCTAATCCAGGTTTGAATTGTCCGACTTTTTAAAAACTGATTTGGGTGTTGAAAGAACAGTGGCTATTAAATAAAATAGCAGAATTTTCCGCATCTCATAATATGTGCAATTTACAAACGTGGTACAGTAAAAAACTTTAATGTTATTTTATATATAGTTAGCAATATTATTGGGCAATTCCGAAATTGCAAATTTCTATGTTGATGCACACCCAATGTATTTCTTTGGCATTCTCTCGAAATTGTTCTTTTTTCGTTTTTCTTATTTTCTCTTATTATCTACGGCTACCTGATTCTTTTGTTACCGAAGTATTATTGATAGGAAATGCCCTTTAAGGTGGGAACAAGCAAGATATATGAGATAAGTTTTCACAAAGATCAGAATTCTGCATTTGAGTCTTGTTGTGCCTTTGTTTAGAGAGAGATTTAAGATATGCACCACATATATCAGATACATCAAATCAGTGGATTAAATACTGTGATACACTCAAATGTGAAGAAAACTCTATGACGGGCAGGTCTTTAAGCCTATCTGCCCATGACTCACCCATCAAGAAAGATCAAAAGATACTATAGGACCGGGTAAATTTGTGAACAATCCGTGAAACTTGACCCTATATTTTGTCGACATAGAACTCATTGTTTGCGTCCAATCATCAGTTTTGGACCATGTAATAGAGACAGAAAACCGACCCCTAATCCAAACGACAATGGCAAAATCATGCATCCTTGTTTTACACCTGGGACGGCTTAATATAGAGTCAACAGCAGATAAGTAATGTTACATTGTGACAAGCCTGAAATCTCTTTAACGAGATCAGCGATTGAATCATCGTGTTTGTCGACACTATGCTAGAGATAGCGATTTCTCAATGGAGTAATCTTTTTAGCGAAATCGCTGATCGTAGAGAACGGGTGGGAGCAGACTTTACTCTAAGCTTCGTGTGCCTATTAAACAACGCAGGTCAGCATGAGAGAGAGAGAGAGAGAGAGAGAGAGAGAGAGAGAGAGAGAGAGAGAGAGAGAGAGAGAGAGAGAGAGATCATCCACTCTTAGAATTTTAAGAACACGGTACAGAATCTTTTGTTATTGATATCATTTTAAAATTTATGAATGAATTGATTTGAACGCCCCTTTTTGAAAAAGTTAAAAAAAAGAAAAGAAACAAAATATATCCGAAGATGAAATTCTTTTCCGTATTCTGAATCGTAGCTAGATCTTTGGTTCCTGACAATTGAGAACAGACAGCGACAACTAATGGATCAATCAGCATGTTAAATGAAACACTAGATCAGGGAAATTAGTTACTTTGAAGTCAACCAAGTTAAGCCTTTGGGATGATAAGATTAGGAGAGGGCAACAGATGTGATAAAAGTGGGGGAAAATTATCTAGTAGTCGAGATGATTTAACGTCAAAAAGTTACAATAGAATAACTATTATATCGAAACTCCTTGTTGGCGATATTGGTGCCAAAATGTTCATATTCTCGCATTGAAAACATAACGACAACCATAAATTGGTGCTTGGCAAAATACAATACGGTTCTACTAATTGACGGTAAATTGTGTTGATTGTCTTTTTGACTGAAGATTTTTACTGTAGTAGTTTAAAGGGCGACATGAAAAAGAAAATTTCACAGACTATCGAGGAAAAAAAGGGGAGTTTTTTGGGGGGGGTTTTGAAACCATTTTGATAGATCAATGAATAATTGCAAAAAATAAGTTGCTTCTTTGCTGCACTTCTAATTGATAACAGCTTTTATTGTGTATATAGGTAAAGATTAATCACATGCAAAAGAGCTTAGCATCAATGATTGCAACGACTTCGCAAAGCTTTTTCTTTTTGATTTTGAATTAACTAATCATTTCTTGTGATAGCTTAGCTTAAATATGAAGTCTTTCGAAGATAATAACGAAACTTTGAAGAACTATTGCTTCAATGCGTAGATACGAAAAAATTATTTTTCAATGCATGGTTCAAAAGGATAACCCCGGCTCTAATATCAACCTATTTTAAAAATGTTTCATCTATTTATCCAGCAAAACAATTTTTTACGGCGGACTCGACCGTAGAGTTCTCTAAAGATACATATTATGTACGATTTCTCTTTTTAAAATTTCACTTCTTTTGAAAATGTGTGATTTGAATAGTTTAACATAATACTTGTATCCGAATTAAAAATAAATCTGCAGGTATATTCTTTTTTGGATGATAAGATAGGGGCATTATCCTTTTTATCTTATGCTTCTCAAAAAATTTAGCTGTTAGTAATCTTGTAGCGGGCCATAAAACGGAAGAGAAGCGTTCTGTAATATTTTTGATAGATGGGCAAAATCTGATATAATTCGTCTGTCTGCAATCAGCAGTGTTAACATATTTTAACTACAATATATCTGAAGCGTGATTTCTCGCTGTTAACTATGCACCATGCCTATAATATGGCACTCAATGTGTCAATATTCTATGAAGATAAAACAAATGCCTTAAACGATTTCCCGCAAGTATCTCTGTAGAAGTGCAAGCCACTTGCAGCATTAGCGCTTTGTGACGTCATCTAATTTTCTTTCCATAACCAAAACAAACCTCTTAAAGATCCCCAAATCGTGATTCCATTACTACTTATTGCATATTTTGTACTCGTGTTACCGTGTTGGTATCCGAACATTTTCACTCAAACTAAAAAGACATTTTTGGGGTATTTTCAATTTATTTTAAAATCCAGAAACTCATCAAACGCAGTTAATTATCTCTTGGTGAGTCAAAACTCAGTGAGGTGCTGACTTTGTTCATCATGTGCATTACCTAACTTTGTATTGATCATGGGTTACACGTGTACACTCTAACACAAAACCTGGTCTTCTAAACGAACCGTCTCGCTCATTTTTTTCAAGGCAAATTTAACTTCAAAGACATTAATTGAACAATATAAATGGAGGGTTAAATTAAAACAAAAGTGGGAGTTGTTTATCTTTACTTTAAAAAAAAATCAGGAATGGCTTTATTGCAATGAACTGATTCCTTATCCAAAAAGAATGTTCAAAGTGCAGAAAACACAGTTTTGGAGAGTCAACAGAGGGAAATCCTGCCGTGATTTAGCACTGGTCGAAGGTTCTTGCACTGGGCGGCTCTTGTTTTCATATTGATAAATGGTCGGATTCATTTTGGCATCCGACTTTTAAACTTCTAAACTCTATAACAACGAAACCGCTTCTTCCTTAAGGACTCTCACATGTAATCTTTCAAGCCACACCAATAAACTTTTGGTCGACTCTTTTTTTTTATTGGGGTTCATTCGGTGCTTACAAGTGCCTGTTCTTTTGCGTTTACATACTTTTGATAAACAATTATGTTTATTAACCTGATTATTAACATAAATACCCTTGTTTTTACAGATTGTCATGACGTATACAAACATGGCGGGCTCCGTTTCGATGGAGACTACTACATAAAGATTCAGCCACGGAAGTCCAAGGAACCCTTCAAGGTCGTTTGTAAATCCATTGACAACACCGGAGGTAATTTCATTTTCTTTAAAAAATGTGTTTTGACCTACAATTCGTTTGCATACAGTACGAAATCTAGAGAAGTGTAATTTTGTATTTACATTTATATGCATCATCACCATCAATTGGTTTATCTAAACGGGACGAATAATTACCATTTGATGTTTACTTGCACAAACGATAAAGACATGTATAAACTTAACTATTTACAGGATGGACTGTGTTTCAAAGACGCCAAGATGGCTCCGTAAATTTTTATCGAGATTGGAATACATACAAAAAAGGATTCGGAGATCCCTCCGGTGAATTCTGGATGGGAAATGACAAGCTCCATGAAATAACTAACCAAGGTGATTTATTCATACAATATTATACATCATGCACAAATCACACAGAACAATAAATTAATATTACATATTTACACATAAATGTACATTTATTTACAAATTCAAGTGAAAGACAAAAGTTATATTCAGCTGTACCCAAAGTCCCCGTAAAAAGGGTATTTGAGTGGTTTTCTATCTTAGTTGTACTCTTCCGGTTCCTCCCTTATTGTGTCATCCTGCTTGCGATCAGCTTCGATCTCCTTCTTGCCGTATTTTACTCTAAATTTGTAAACCTGCCCATCCTCTAAACAATTAAAAACAGAGATTATTTAATACTGAACCGTCAGAAAATAATTATTGCTATGGGAATTAAGATAAGTCTTACTTGGGTCTATGTAGCGTCCATCAAATTGTCTGTCACGAATAGAGACGGGCCTTCTGTTGTAGTTAGTGACGTATGGAGTGCTGATATTGGGGTTTGGATCTTCGTATTGTCTGGGTGTTCTTGGTTGATTATACCCTGTTAGGGAGGGGACACTTTGAGCGCGTGGCACATCTTTACCACCGTGGCTCTCCCATCTTGAATAGGCTGGGGCGGTGAACGGGGGTTCCCCTTTGCTTTCCATAAACACGGATGGATTAGCAAATGGAGGAGCAGTTTTGATGACGAATGGAGTCCGCGGCTCTTCCTCGATTAGGCTTAGCTTGTCGGACACCAGCGAGTCAGCTGCTGGGGAACGAGGTTTCCTCCCTCCCCCTCCCACTGTCTGTCGGCGTTTATTGGTCGCCGCTGTCCATGGATATGCAAACACTTGCGCTTGAGCAGGCTGAATATGTTTGGTGTTGTGATGAGGACAGTTGATGTGGTCGTAGAGCATTGACGGAATATGAAGACTGCTGGTGTTCGGAAAACAGTGACAGACATTTGGGTCAAAGTCCTCGTCATACAAGCTGTTTCCATCCTCGTCCAGTCGGAGAACGTTAAGTTCTATCCGTGCTTGTTGACCTCTTTGTTTTGGCAAATGGGCGGGGAGCGGCCGACGCATGGGCGACGCCATAGTGTCCGAATCTTAAGTCTTCACTTTATCCTGAAATAATGCAATATATCCATTAGCCTTGGTCCAGTAATTAACGGGTTTTGTGCAATCGTAACAGATATCACAGTCCCTCTCTTACCCACTCGATACTTTAGTTGCCCATGAACTGGACCGAAATATTGATGTCAAAATGTCTATTTGCTAAGTGAAACCTCCTGGCTCTAGTGATGAATGACAGTTTGAAAGGTTTCAATGTTAGCTTATCAGTATTATAACATACCAACACATTGTAAAGTATTTCATTGAAAGGAAACTTGATAATTTCTTGACTTATCGCGGCTGAGTTTGGTCTATGGCTTCATGTTGCTGATACGAGCCAATGGACCCAAAAGATTTCTTACACAAACACTCACACAATACCCAAATTCAGATTTTTTAGGTGAAGTCAAATCCCTTTTTTATGTTTTAAGGGTTTATTAAAAACTTGTATTCATTTTTTCTAAATTTTGATCTAGGTCCTTTCCAGTTGCGAGTGGACTTGGAAGACTTCAAAGGACAGAAATACTACGCAGTCTATAACTACTTCCGAATCGGCAACGAGACAGAAAATTACAAGCTACACGTTCGTGGTTACCATGGCAACGCTGGAGATTCCATGACATCAGTTCGTGACAACCACAATGGAAACATGTTCAGTACACACGACCGCGACAACGACAGAAGGGGATACAATAACTGCGCGCAACACTTCCGGGGAGGATGGTGGTATTCGGATTGCTACGATTCCAATCTAAACGGACAGTACTACCCACAGGGTAAACACGTGAATTTCTTCAACCGTGATGGGATCCATTGGAAGTCTATCAACGAAATGTTATCTTTGAAATTCGTTGAGATGTCAGTTAGACCCGCCGACGACCTATCGTCCGAAAACAGTTTGTAAATGCCAAAGGTTTTAAAGCATATACCGACGGCCTTTCTCTGAGGTGCTTATATGGAAAAACGTGATTGCTAGTCAGATTTTGTTGTGAAAGTTTTCCATGAATAAACTAATATATAAAAATTCATGAAAAGACATGGGGTAACAGTTGTAATACTCAAAGAAAGGAAATTCTTTAGAGTTTGACTTATTGTGATAATCGAGTTATTCTAAGAACCATAATGGTTTCTTTAACAGAATGATCAAACGCATCTTCAAAAGACTTAGACGAAATCTCGAAGGATTCGAGAAAGTCCGAGATGAACTTTTTTCACTGCCAGTCTCACTAAACAGTGAATTTGCAAAACTTACATTGTTTCGAAGTTAACGTTGTAAATAATAAGAGTTTCTTTTAATTGTTTGTCACTCATCTTCATTATTTTTCGTTATTTATTTGTATAGATCTGATCATATTTACATGTACATATTCATCCAAGATTTTACTCTGTACATGACAAAGGGATGTAAATTTGTAATGTTAGTGCTAGTCAATAGATTGGCACTAATTGACACGTTGTAACAGATTCTATATATCTAGTTCAGCCACATGAACCACATGTATTGTAAACACGTATAGTTCATTGTTAAACTAAACTATAGCAATGACGTCACGGTAGCTTGTTAATTTATTAACAATGTGATTTCGTTTTGCGTCTTTTTCGATTTTTATTTTTATATAAAATGTGGGGTATGAGATAAAGATGCTACATGTCTGTGCCTTTCCCTAATCGTGATATGTACGGGTATAGATTGAAATAAAGAAGCTCCCAGAAATCTATTAATTTTTTGTCTTTTTATATTCTCCGACTGGTTTATCTAATGAGGTATAGGTTAAGATTAAGGGAACGGTATTAAAATAGAGTAAAAGTTGAATTGCTTACACTCTATTTATGCATTAAAAGAGTCTCTCTCTCTCTCTCTCTCTCTCTCTCTCTCTCTCTCTCTCTCTCTGATATAACACGCTGGCTCTGGCCTGGGACATATGACAACTATTTACTTCTTTCTTGCCAAAATCATAACATTAGTCTGATGTCCATTGGCAAAAACACTTGTCAGCTGTTAGACAATAAACACAAAACCTGAACTCTGATCCCCATATCGTGCTCTCTCGAACACACCGTATAATTAACAAAATACGGTATGTATATACTCGCGTGGTTATACGAGTGACTTTTCCCCCTTCTTTCTTTTTTTATTTGAAGTGGCAGGGTTTGGAAATAAAGAAACCTTGTCTTGTTTCAACCTTGCATGTTATAAATAGCTAGATACTTCAACACAATTAATCATGTGTTCGTAATTATAGACTGATCGTTACGGATATATACACGATGCTACTCCTTACACTTTCTCAATATCTCATGTTTTCAACTGGACGCGGTGCATGTCGCCGTCCTTGGCCCCACAAAGGATGCACGTGTATAATTCACACTGTGTGAATGTTGTATTAGGTGCTAATGAGTATTGGCCAAAGGTTGATGAGCACTGATCAAATCTTATCCCTGGAGATGTTACTGGCCATCTATACACAATAGTGTACCGTTGTTCCCGCGGGACGTCTGCCAAAGTTAACAAGCATATGATTTTACTTTATGCATTATCTGCTCTTTTTTTATGTCTCATGATAAGTGGAAAATGAAAAACTAGTACAAGATCATAGTTTTGCTGTCTCCTACTTGTAGACAAAAAAAAAAAATCCCCAGTGACGTCACAAGAAAACCACTCGAGTCTTAGAACTAAGTGATGCTTTGCTTAAATCTATGAGACATCGGGGAAATATTCGGCAAGTACATGCAATACTGAGCTAAATCTTGAAAGCCGTGTGTCCTCGGACGGTTTATGTAAACTGACTTCATTTTTCTCTGCCATTGGGGTCAAATTGGGCTTCCGTGAGAAGGGATCCTTTAAATAAAATATAATGTAAACTATTTACGCGAACAGGGAAATGGTTGTCTTAAATAGCAAAGAGGCTTTTTAACGATGTGTGTGTATTTACATTAATACATTCCTGCTGATCGTTTGATGGAAACATGTCTCGCTTTGAGTGCAGCCAGTCTCCATTACGGGTGTAAAAACCCCGGGCCGGTAGTTACAAGAAGGAACATCAAGAGTGGCCATCACCCAGTGCCGCAAACAGGACCCCCGAATGATCAACCAGAAATCCCAGTCATCGAGCTAGACTTGATAAACACATTAGAATATATATACATACATAATGTACTCGGTAATCTGTGGTATATTACATTCATTTGAATTATATAACCAATGGTTGTTAAATTAATGGACGGTTTATTCGGTGCTTTGTATCTGATTTTCGGCAGCAAATGGTTACGACATCTATACATACATGTAAATATCTCTGAATTTTTCCAAAGGCTTTGATTCTAACGCATACGACGGTCAAGCTTCAAAGAGGTTGTGACTTTTATCATATAAAATGATAGCAACATAATTTGCTTTCATGTATGTGATTTATCATTGCAGAACTGCTCGTAATAAGTAGTGTTCATGAAATACACTGTTTGTTACTTATTGTTTGGTTTTGTATAAGTTAAGGGCATTCAGAAATGAAATTTCTCGGTAAAGTTATAAGGGATATACCTATTTGACAAAGTCTCTTTAAGGTGAGGAGGTTGAGTGGTTAACAAATTAACCATTATATAAGATCTTCCCTAAATTTTCAGATATGATTTGTTTAGTTATAAACTATCATGATGTAAAGAAAAAAAATCCATGTTTAGATTTAAAAAAAATGAATATTTTGCTCTATTTTTATACATAGCTCTTTTTTAAGGAGATTAATATAGTCTGAAAATAGACATGATCATTCAGCCCTCTTTAACTTTAAGTATAAATAGTAGTCGTTTTTTTTCTAAATGATTATTGCACAAAAACGCATACTCTTATCTTTAATAAGACACAGGGATAAGGGAAATACAGCCATAAGCTTGCTTTTTATGATTAATTTTGGATAGTTCTCTCTTAGGCATGTAGCATTCGTGTTGGGTTATTCTGTTCGAACATATTTCAAACATTTTGCACTGTGTCATGTTGTAAATTTAGAGTTTAACGGGTAGCAGTAAATACAAAATTTACAACAGGACAACTAAATTCGAAATTTACAACATGACAACTAAATTTGAAATTTACAACATGACAACTAAATTCGAAATTTATGTTTCAAATTGAATATTACAATCCTAACCTCGGATACAATACTAAATTTTATAGCGTACATTTCGGATAATGCAACACTTAAGCCGTATGAAGCATCGCTTGCATTGATGATAGTAGTCATAAATCTGTAAAAGTAGTATATATAGTACAGAATTATGGAGAGCACACTTTTAGTTTTAGAGCATATAGAGAACGTTAACGCCCTAGAATTGCCGTAAGTCATTGGATGAAAAAACTTTTAAGCAAATCTCTGTCAAATTACACTCTGGCAAGTGCACACTGCCATGTTGTATATTTTCTGCCATCCGGTAAATTCTAAATTTACAGAACGACAACTCTATAGCCTTTAGAACGTTATTTAAAATTACGACATAATCTCATAGCCTCGTATGATATGACATCAAACAGAGTTCACACAGAGCCTTCAGAATCACAATTATAGAATACATTTACAACAATGTACCGAGAAAACCAATAGTACATGTACATTTATTCCCAGATTAGATCGAACTCTCTCAATAACACAATCACTCCAGACGTCACGATTACGTACCCTTTTACAACGATGTTCTATTTCATGACAGCACACTTTCAACTAAATAAATCCTATTGATTATTATATTCCCATGCATCAGTTTATGTAATTTTGTTATCATAATTCAGAAACCACTATTATAATTTTTATTCCATGTCAAATTAACAGCATTTTGGAACAGATCTCTAGAGCTATATATATACTAGTTTATAATGGGTATACTGGAGTTTGTGTTAGAAATACATTTTAGGGCCTCCATGAAGCAAAATAATGTATGTATTTATCTCTTCCTTGCTAAACTGATCTAAAAACTAATCATCAGGGTAAAACTAAATGCTACCTTAAAATTCAAATTCTAGCAAAACGTCGACTTGTTTAATTTACAACTTAATCACGTGTTCAAAAACGTTTCATGGCTAGTTTGTGCCATGTAGCTGTACATATATTTGGAAATTCGACAAGAGCAGACAAGACAGCATAATAATTTTACACGTAAAAACTTAATAAACTTTTTGAATTTTCAACTACATCTAAAAATGCACAGATTTAGCAATTTAAAAATGTATACCACAGAATCATTATTATTCGTGGAGGCTTAAATTTCGTGGATGCTCTGGGTACCACTCACAAACGAATTAAATTCCTCAGCAAATTGTAAAGAGTTACGTTCCCGCGAACCTATAAAAACATTTGGGTATCCTCAAAAATTGGTCCATGAAATTCAGATTCCACGGTATGTATTCGCTAAGATTGCAAGAAAGAAAATGGATCATCACATTAGCAGCATAATTCTTTGTTTAGGAGACATTTCTGACAGAATGAAGTAAGAGGTATTGCATCCGTAGTTTCGATCGGGGAAACATCATGGTGTTTGTAGTATATGTTAAAACTATACATTACACAAATGTCTTAAAAAAGAGATTGAAATATTTGTAAATATTATTTCATGCTAAAAATGTTGGCTTGTTCAAGGTTTGGATGTACATCAAGAATGTTTGCTCTCTTTCACTCTCTGTAAACTTCTCGACTTTCGCCGAAAAAAATAGATATATATATCTTTCACATATAGGCGATTAAAGAGTTTTAGGTGTATCTCTCTTTTAACACTATCAGTCGATAAGGTTTTAAACATGCTTTTCGTTTACTATTTTTGCTTTTTCCTTGAGTCTACGCTTAATCGAAAATGTTTATGCGGCTAAAAAGTGTACATAAAAAAGCTACCACAAGCATGTTGTATTTAGATTCGCTCGATAAAAATACCACAGGTCTATTAGAAGTGATCTTTTTGGGGATTAAACGTTTGAATCATTTATTACCTGCCAAAAACGTGAATTCTTGCAATCATTTTCATAAGTTTTATTGCGTTTTTAACGGTAAAATTTTCCATTCCTTTGATTTATGGAAACCGCTTAACTCGGAGATTATATTTTTCAATTACCAAGAGATTATATTTTTCAATTATGGCGTTGTACTCTGGTCAAATAAAGGCATGTCGACTACATGTTTTACATTCGCAACCTTAAATTCAATTTTTAAGCAAAATATAGTGTTGATTGACTAAACCACCTAGCCTGAGAGAATCAAACAGCCTTGTTAGATACGACAAGAAACGAAAAATACCGATGCTTCAGATTTCAATATATATTTTCATCGTCTCTCTTTGCTTCCTACGCTTTCGTATTAAAGATTATCTTGCTATAACTTTAAGCCTTTAAGAAAATATGTTACAGACACTAAAAATTACACACCCTAGTCGATCTTTTATGAAATGAGTTGGTGATCTACACATTTTCCTGGCGGAGCAAGAAAAGATTTGGTGAGTGTAAGTCATCGACCATTCTCTCGGAAAAAAACCTACTCATCATTTCATGAAAACAGACGAATTCGCACCAATATTAGATGAAAATGTACATATCAATAGACGGTCAATTGAACGTTTTAAACTGAAAAATATTGGCGAAAGGGACTGAAGATAAAAATGAACAAGGAAAGCAGAGGACAATTTTAGTTCAGGGACTTAATTCTGTCCATTCCTTTTGCAATACACGAATGTTCAATTTACTTCAACAGTGATCCATCTTTGAAATTAGACGATATAAAAAGCCTCACAATCGACATAACTGCTATTACGAAGATATCAAAAGCCGTTAAAATATTAATATGATGTTCTTCATATGTGTGTGCTTGCTCTTGATCTCGTTATAAATACGCGGTGTACATTATAAGCGATTTATTTTTATACTTATTAAGTGGTGCTCTTATACCGTACAAAATGCAATAAAAGCGCAATTGCTTCAACATAGAACAAGATTGCATGATATATCGTTATTTTACTAACTAGCTCAAACATTTTTGTAAGTGGATATGAAGAGTGGAGATAAGATCAGCACCAAAAAGACCTTCGGGGGCAGACACTAGCAGTGAACTTCCGTTACTTCAAGAATAAGCGGGATGTTGGCAGTGTGGTAAAAGAATTCCTTGGTTTAATCATCAACTGAATATTATCTAGATAACTTACTGATAATGCGAAGATTTTATTTTGAAATATGCGGAAAGCTTATATCCAATAATTTTTTTTTTTTCAAAGGAAGACCAACCTGTTAATTCGTCCGAATTTATACGGGTCACTTGTGTGTTTAAAAACAGGAGAGAAGAATGAGAGAGAGAGAGAGAGAGAGAGAGAGAGAGTACAGGAAAAGTGCCATAACTCTAACACAGAAATTCAATGTAAAATCTTATACAGGATTCCTCGACACGCCGATTTTATTAATAATTCTTGATGGATCGATGAAGAATCTTCAGTGCAATAGGGAAAATTGTTTTGATTGCAAACAGAGTATTTTTAGTGCTTAAAACGTTTGTCTCAATTGATGCCAAATGCCAAAGATGGTTTGGTAATGTATATAATTTTTTATTGAAAAAAAAAACTTCCTAAAAATTAATATTGTTATATTTTTATATCTTTTACATCTCTGGATAAAATCTAAAAAAATAAAAAATGACAAATGACAAATAGTCACATAAAGCACATATCAAACAATAATATTTTACGAAGAAATTGAAACTTGCAAATTTATCAAATTTGAACCAATCCAGATTTTAAAAAAAAGAACTGTTCCCGATCAGAATTATTCTAAAATTGAAATTTTACAAAATTTATTTTCACGGCAGTTTATTACAAGTAATTGATATGCATTATGAGATCAACTGTAATTTTTTCCAACTTTACGTGATTTTGTTCAATATCAATTTGATTATATCCGGATCGGTTCGAATTAAAGATTTCCCAATTGTCCTTGGTTTTCACTATTTCGTTTCAATTTCTTGTTGAATGAATTTATAGCAATTGTTTAATGCGAGTGACAGTTGATTTGTAGTTTTTATACATAGGTTTAAAAATATCTACAATAATTTATTTCCGTTAACATAATTATTTTTTCAAAAATATCATAAAGTTTATTTGACCGTCTTTGATATGAATTTGACCGTCTTTGATATGAATGATAGATACATTGTTATTGTATTGAGCATAAATTGATTCCAAAGGTTTTGCTCTAAATTATCCTGTTCGTAGCCAAAACAATATTTCCGATTTTTATTACCAAAAAAAAAATCATATTATAATTGAAGGCCGATATCGGTCTCATTTTTGTAAAATCATTTTCCAAAAATGATTCTTTATCGATCCATCAAATAATACACTGGTGTGTTGAGCCACTTTACTTTAAAATTAAAGACACATTAATTGTGCCTTGAAAAACTTCCCATTTCCAGTAGTGAATTCCATTAAAGAATAAGGTAGACAGTCTTTTTATGGTTGTTCAAGTGTGGCCAAAATAGTTGTCCAATTAACATGCTTATTTTAATGGAGATATACACATGTAGAAATTCTATTCAATAAAAAAAATTGACGAATTGTTGGATCAGACCAATATCTCTTATATTAAGTTTCTATTTCATATGACGAAGCAGGCCCTATTATGAACTATATCAATTACTAGTATGTTTCTTAAAATGAAACCACCGTGAATTCAACATACATAGTTCTACACGAACTAGAATCCGATGTCGCCCTATACGACATAATATTAACGAATGCCGAAACAAAAACATTTAGGAATGTTTACATTATCACCTTCTCACTTACCTGTTTTTTCTGTCGTTATTTATTCCTAGTTCCTCACCGCAAAATAACGGGTCGTGCATTTGCGTTCTGCAATTTAAGGTAAATAAACTTCATATGACGTCTCTCGGAAAGAAAACCAACTGCGACTAAAGGTCGGCACATCCGTGAAAGGCCCTTTTATTCTCAAATTTCTTTGGAAATAAATTTTCCCTTTTGATGAGCATGAATAGATATTATGTAGACCAAGCCATCTAATTCAAAGATTTTCAATAACTTTTAAAGTAATAGAGAATTTAAATTTTTTTGTGTGAAGTGCGTTGTAAATATAACCTGATCGGTGGTTGTATTTACCTTGTAACCGAGAAGAACAGGAAATTGCTATTCATGAACAACTTGTCGTAAAATTTTTAATAGGGATTTAACGAAAGTCGAGAACTGGCTTCGTTATTATTTTCGCAATTACGCCGAAAAGATATAGACCCATGTTCCTCCAAGACAAATCTACGCTCCTAGGTGTTTAGCCCTTGACCCAGTGATTGTAACTTTTGTGCACCAGGTGTAATGGAGATTACGCTTCCAGCCACTTGACTCTTCAACTTCATGTACCGGACTCAAAACAGTGTTCATGATGAGTGTTTTAACAAACTCTTAGCTCTTCTGAAAACATTTTAATAACAGACCTAATCAACGAGTGCCCAGATCCTGGACCTAAATAACAACCATAGCAGGTATACTTGCCATGCTGCGTCACATTTTGAAAAAAAAATATCAACTACTAAGGCCAGCTTAGTGCACTGTTATTGTATAGCCATGACAAAATATTGGGAACTTTGATATATTCATCGATTGTCTGCATATCCATAATCTTCATCGTCGTCGTCCTCGTCGTAATAATCATCATCTTCCTCGGGGATATCCGTCTTGCTATACCGACTACTACTTCTCATGCGATTGGGCATGCGCGAGGACATTCTTCCACCATTCTGATCGAGGTGCCCATTCCAAGATATGTCGTATGGAACGGCTCTTTTCCGAACTATAAAAGAAAAAAAAATGGCATGTTTAGTGCAAAATTCTCATAAACTTGCATGAGGTGGATTTGTTTTGTTCCAACGTACTTGGATTCAAGTTTATACCTTGGAACCAGAATTTTTGGAACGAATTTATTTTAAAAATCTTGCATGAAGCATGAACTATTTGCTTTGGAACAAACATTTAAAAATCTTGCATAATGCAAAATTTGTTTTGTTCCGACATACCTGGATCGAAGTAAACACCTTGGAACCGTCTAGTTTTCGTGATAGGTTTCTGTTGCCGGGGCGACGGTAGCGATCGCATATCTGGGGCCGAGTGTCTACCACTCTGGTACGAAACAGACGGGTCCCTGTGGTTTGAACGGACAGACTGCGTCGGTTTTATGGACGCTTTCTTGTTTTTGTTGGCTATAATGAAAGGACTTTCTGGAAGCGGCGGGAGAGCGTTCTGTGATCTCGTGGAGTAACGAGACTTCTCTCGCGACGGGGGCGGGGAGTGCCCGATCTGTGGGAGCGCCACCGGGTAATAAGCCTCTTCCCGCGTAAGCGCACCCTGAGGATTTTCCTCATCATCTTCATCATCATCGTAATCGTCTTCCATTTCTTCAACCCTAGAACCAAGATTATCTCTTTGCTTATGCTTCCTCTTTTTAGATGCTTTTTCTTTGTTTTTGGAACTTTGTGAACGTGCTTGATTTTTGCTCCTTGTGGATAAAGCATCTATGTCTTCATCAGACATGTCTTCATCATAATACTCATCATCGTCATCAGCCTCATCTTCCTCCTCTTCGTCTGAAACCGCAGGGAGGACTGGTTTGGGATAACCGTAAATGTACTTAATCTTTGGTCTATTAATTGTTTTTTGCTTTTTCTTGCCTTTCTTTCCACTCACGTTTTGTTCGTTGGCCGTTTGGACGTCTCTTTCGATCCAGTTGTCATCGAACCTGTAAACACCTGCGTGCGATTGACCTTTTAATCCGTTATGAACACACGTGATATTTTCATAAACCATGGAAGGAATGTTTTTATTTTTCCTTTTCGGAAAACAACTGCAGGTTTCGTAATTATCAGCAGTTTCCACTCTCGCCCCTTTTCGCTTCACTGAAGGGGGCGGGGCGTATTCAGGGTAATAGTCCACAAAGTCTCCATTATCACTTTCCTCGTCCTCGTCCTCTTCGTCTTCATCATACTCGTCCTCATCTTCTTCCCGATAAGAAGGAGCCACCGATCTTCTGGAACCGTTTGCCTGAGAGACCTGTGACGGCCTGGTCGATCCGCCCTCTCTCCGGGATGGACGTTGGGAATATGGGGTTACAACCTGCTGATACTCATCAGGCTGAGGGAGGAGGTCCTCTCTGTTGCTCCATCCCCCGGCAGACTGCATCACTGACCGGTTTCTGTTCTGTGTTCCAAGTCCCTCCTGGGTCCGTTGTCTAGATCTAGCGTCCAACTGACTAGGGAGCCGCTGACTTCCATGTCTGGACGTTATACCCTCATCACCTACATGATGGGATCGTGATTGGTTCAGATTTGGCTCCTGTCGGGATGTCTGTTGTCTAGATTGGTTCAAGTCGTGATTTTGTTGAGATCTTTGCCTGGATTGGTTCAAGTCATGATTTTGCCTGGATTGGTTCAAGTCATGATTTTGTTGAGATCTCTGCCTGGACTGGTTCAAGTCATGATTTTGTTGAGATCTCTGCCTGGACTGGTTCAAGTCATGATTTTGCCTGGATTGGTTCAAGTCATGATTTTGTTGAGATCTCTGCCTGGACTGGTTCAAGTCATGATTTTGCCTGGATTGGTTCAAGTCATGATTTTGTTGAGATCTCTGTCTGGATTGGTTGAGATTCTGGTCCTGAAGTGATCCCTGACGTGGCTGCCCGTGGGTTGGGTTCTCTCCCTGTTTTCCCTGCCGGGATTGGTTTTGGGACCCTCTTGTCTGTTGTTGGTTTGTCCCTACTCTTGAACCCTGTGAAGTGTGCTTCAACGCCTTCGCCGCATCGTTCATAGATGTCATACCGTCTAATCAACTTGGCACACACGCAGATAAAACAATTCCTATACAAATACAGTCAATCATACCAAAACATCGCTACAAATCAGTATATCCAATACAACACGGACTGTTTACAATCTAATACGATGAAAACTTGCCCAATGTTCAATGGCCGATCCAAACATTGGAATGGGTAATCCGGATTACGGATATTAAGTGATCCGGAACGAGGGAATCCTCGCCATAACACTAATACTAATGCCAAATAACGGTCGCAAACACGCGCTGTCAATGCTGGTCGCTGGTCAGTCCTGTGTAGAGTAAGGACGTTCAAAATCTTCTTTTTTCAGATTTGCCGAGATTAAGCTCGATCGAGAGTCAACCTTTTTCTTAAACCAAATAAGTTGCAAGTGAATTTCACATGTAGGTAATGTTTACTCTCACAACAGTTTTACAACTATTTAAATTTGCAACCTACTTATTTTGGACTTGTAAATGTATAATAACGCCGAGTTTTATTTACGTTTGGACACAGGTAGCACACATTTAAAACAATCAAAGAACATTTAAACTGAAATTTCGCATGTTATCAGGTTGGAATTAGGGATGTCCATCTGAATAATCTGGAGCTCTCCTCGGAACAAACAGTTAATTCATGCAAATGACTGAAAAGGGACTGTAGCCCGCTCAATTTGGAACAAGATAATTATAGAAAAGTTTTGATAAACAGTTGCTATCATTTTCGGCCTTTTTCTTGTGACTTTGCCTCAAATCAGCGAAGAAAATATAATGCTTTGTTTATGCAGAGAATTTGGGCGAGGGTTTCAAATGTTGCAATCCACGTTATCCAGGGGAGGACGGTCTGAGGGATAAGTCACTTGCCAGGGAGTCTATTTTTTGGTATTTTAACTTTTCATACTAATTATTAAGGATGAATTTTCCAAGTCCGGTCCACCCATCTCCGATCCTCTCTAGATCTAAATCGTAGGAAACTGAATCAGTCTTAAGGTCAGACGACACGTTCCTCAATTTTATATAACATTATCCAGGAATTTGTTAATGGTTTACTACTACTCTGACAAGCTTTCTTGCAAAAAATTAGGATACCTTACCAGGCATTTCTGCAAAATACTAGAGAATGCAATTTCCTATATAATCTTCTTGAAAATACACTTGAACTGCTGATATAAAAATAAATAAATAATACAGCACAGCGAAATTCACTATATTGGGCCGGGCTTTGAACTCACAACCTCTAGAACCTAGTAGACGCTCTTGGCAGAGAGTGGCCACAGCTCTAACCACTCGGCCATCTAGGCATATATCCATATTATACAAGTAAATTTTAATCATTTTAAAATCATTATAAAAACATTTTTTTTTTAAAACTCTTTATTACGAGGAGATACAAAAAAGATGATCGAGGAACGTGTCGTCTGTCACCTAAATTTCTCTGTTGATAAAAATAATCTATTGTATGTAAAAGAACTTAGATTGTAGTGTTGTAATTCATTTCAAATAAAAAAAAAGGTCAATTGCCTACTATTTCAGTAAGTGGCCTTGGAATACTTTTTGAAAAAGAAAAAAAGAAAAAAAAAAAAGAAAATAAATGAATAAAATAAAACAAATCCATCAATATTTTACACTATGATTAAGATTTTCTTAATTTTGAAAATATTAAACATAAATTATCTCTTTGAAAAACGATCCAGGGCAGATGATTTTTTTACATATATCATGCTATCTTTCAACATCAATGACTTAATACTATATCTACGTCATCCATTGACAATTTGCAGACAGCCCTGCAAGTGGCTGGTGACAGAGTTAAGTGAAAATCCCCTGCAGTTGCTTCATGCACCATTGGCACTGTCTCTGATATACATGTATAATTATGTATACGTATTTGTATGTCATGGAGGTAGGCAGAAAGCGTGTACAAGTAAGTTGAAGTAACTCATCTGACAACTTTAAAAACGTAAGTTTTCAGTAGTCCCCTCTTAGAAAACAAGTCATCTGTTTATAGATACAGTGCTCGTTTTAGATATGATAATGGTCATGCGCAGATCCCAAATTATTTCCGGCGGGAAAAGGGGGGTGTTCCGAAACATATATTATTCAGTAACTTTGACTGACATGTGATTTAAAAAAAAAAACAATTTTCTATGGGAATTCTAGATCTGCGTTTGTGGTATTTATTTAATGATTCTGCACTTTCTTATTAAGGAAGGAGTCTCCTCGTTATCAAACATACTTCTT
The DNA here is from genome assembly GCF_025612915.1 of Magallana angulata. NCBI lineage: Eukaryota > Metazoa > Mollusca > Bivalvia > Ostreida > Ostreidae > Magallana > Magallana angulata. Next base: position 30,435,989 of record NC_069116.1, read on the forward strand.
ATAATAAGAAATTAATGAAATTTTGACACAGTAAAGTAGGTCATTTAACCAAATGATTCTATCAGTTTAATCAAATTTGACCTTCTTGTTTTCGCATAAAGGTTAGGTCAAGTTCACTACCCTTTTCCTCAACTTAAAAAATAAATGTAGAACTTTCTTTTCAATTATGTAGACATCTGTTTAAGATATGAAGATTCTATTCTTCAATGAAATGATAGAATATCAGAATGTCTATCAGCTTATACTACAAAATGGGAATAAATATTGAAACTAAATTATTACTGATGTTGTTTAGTCCGCATTTCCTCTAATTTTCTTAAATTTTGAAGATATTTTGATTGTTTTTTATGCTTCCAATATTTAAATATTTCTTATTTTTACGTATTATGAAGACGATTAAAATCAACTCCCAAAAATCGATCAGTTTTACTTCCGGTTTGCCAGAGTTACTGCATAGGAGATTTTTTAATGGGGGGATAAAGACCAAAATGCTATGCCTCAGAATCAACTTTTGTTGCATATGCATGTATGAAACTCAATCATCATGCCATAGCAGCCATACAGAAAACCCAAAGAAATTTACACAGGGTATCAAATTTGTCCTTTTTTAAAAGCAATATGAGCTGCAATTTTCATGTTGAAATTTTTCTTTTATGAAAAGGTGGTTTTTTTTTTTCTAAAATGATAAAAAAAACCATGGTTTTAAATCTGTAACCTGTATTTTTGTGGGAAAAGTCGTTAAGAAGCCTTTATTGGAGCAAAAATGAATTATTGTCGTCCTATACAAAAACTGATTTGCTATATATTCCTTATAAGAGAAATCTTTCTTCTGACAAAATTGATGAATTTTTCAAACTTTATTCACCATAAAAGTTTAAGTCACATGCAGACTTATCATTCCAGCAAGTTTCTGCAGCAAAATAAAATTCTAAAAAATACAGCTCATACTGCTTTAAAAAGATAGAATATAATAGCTTTTACCTGACATTTAGCTTATTTATATATCATATGCATATTTGAGGATTGAGACCATTCCAAAAAGGCACTTGTATCATAGTTGTCAACAATACTTTAATCTTCACAAATTGTTTTTTACATATGACGATCTGTAGGGTTTGACCTATCCATAGGGGGTCGTCCGTAGAAATATTCTCTGAACATGCCATGCTTTTTCTCGAGTTCATCAAACATCAATACATCCTCAATTCTTCTATCGATTAGGTAGTACCATCCCTTGTATCTAAAGTTGTACCGCATGTGATTGCTTACAATCCAATATTTTTTCCTGACAAGGTAAAAAAAAAATGGTAAGAAGTTTTGATAAAAACAAGTTCTTAGTATTTATAGTACATTATACATGAATTAGAAAGAAGTACATGTACTTATAACAGTATCTTTACATCTACCGAGCATGTTTTTCCTATTTCTTAAGGAAAAATATAGCTAATTCATAGCTCTATAGAGCAGCGGTAGAAACTGACAGGACTAAAATCTACACGCCCCATTTATTGATTGGTCGAAACTTACAAATGACCTAAGAAAAATCACGGACTACATGAAATTATCAGGATGATGTCACACTCAAATTCCCATGAGAGACAATATAGCCGTTTCTTTTAGCTAACGTACTGATGCACATTAACAGTAATTTAGTTAACGTAAGGTCTTTCTATTGTCGCATGACGTCTTCCGGAGCATTTCGGATTATTTTACCGTTATCGGCTTTATTATTAGTGAAATGTAAATACATTGTATTGGTTTTGGCAATATTTCTTCAATTTTAGATGTTTTTCAGCACATTTGAAGTTATTTAATGTGAAATGACAATTATATTTAACAATTTAGATAGTTGTTTTTAATGGAATCGTGGAATTCAATGAAAAACTGACAAAACCATATAAAGCAGTCATGAACGTACACCATATTTCAATATTTTTAACCCTGCTTTGTATTTTTTTCTTTGCATACTTTCATAGGATACATAATAATTAACAAATGGGGCAATTTAGAGTGGGTTTGAACCATTATTTAAAAAATAATAGACATTTTGAGATGCCAACATGTATTTTTCAATTTAAAAAATTTGGCCTTAAATGCACTGCAAATACTATAATATATTTACATCTACCAAGTATTATTCCCTCTATTTCTTATGGAAAATATAGTTAATTCATAGCTGTATAGAAACAGCCAGATTGAAATCTACACGCCCCGTTTATTGATTGGTCGAAATCTACAGCGGCTGAAACTGACAAGAAAGTGACAGGACCAAACTTAACACGCCCAGTTTATGGATTGGTTGAGACCTACAACTACCTAGGAAAAATCACGGACTGCACGAAATAATCATGACGACGTCAGACTCAAAGTCTCACAGGAGACGATTTGGCTGTTTCTTTTAGTTAACGTACTTACGTACATTAACAGTAATTTAGTGAATTTTACTTACTTTTCATAATCAATTTATCAATTGGCTTAAAGAAAGATGTAAATATAAACAATAAATGCTTTCTTTGATGATTCATTCGGGTAATGAAGGTAGCGATCATTGCAGAAAAAATTTACATAACCCGCGTATTTTTTCTGCAATGTCGCTACCTTCATATCCCGAATGAATCACCAAAGAAAGCATTTTATTGTTTAAATACATACTTGCAAGTTTAAATGGCCTTAAATTGATAATAAAAACATAAATAAGGATTGTGATTAACTTCAGTAGGATTTACTTTTATACATGCATTGGAAATCAGATCGAAAATCAGTTAATAAGTTGGGAAGCAGTTGTCGCTGTAATTGCCCTGATAGTATACCGGTACCTGTGTTAGCTCCTACAGCATGAAAAATAAATTTGCAACATATCCATATTTTAGGTCAGTTTGATTGCTTACATATTGCTCTTCAAATTTAAACAACAAATACAAAGATTAAACCATAAAAACATCAAGGGTGGAGAAACCTTAACTTAATTTGACAATTTCACAAGAAAAATGATGCAATAATTTATACTTTCAAGTTTGCTCCATGCTAAAGTGCATTTAAATTCCATGTGTTTTAATGCATAAACTTAATTTGATTTTATCAATGATTCATCTTCAGATTTGGTTTAAAATTTGATTTCCTCTGTTCATTTGATGGTTTGTCAAATTAGGACTAGATGAGACTCGTTTTTTTTTACACACAGTGTTCACATTGTATGGGCAACAATAATGAGCACTCACTTCGATTCGGCCTTCCTATACTTAAGGTCAAGGATGTGGAGGTTTCTCTCATATGCTTGTTCATAAGATTGGTACAGCCACTTGTGCATAAATCTCTGAACAGGAGTCTGAAAGTGAAAATACAAATAACTGGAATTTTTATTTTCAGGTATGAAATAAGACAACTGTAACATACCTTGGAACACACATGATAATAATTCAGATATGCTTCAATTCTGAACTATCATTATTATTACTTCAAGGTATATGTGGGGTTTTTGGTGTAAATTTTTTTGACATGAGTTTGAGTAAAAATATACATCATGCTTCTTATTGACGTTTCACAAACTCTAAGCCTGTAAAACATGTTCTTTAGTTATTTGTCTCTAAACTTTGCTACACGTCTGATGAATATTAATGTGATCCGCCATTTGTAACGCCACAGCGCATGAGTGCGGGAAAACCTTGTATTGAAAACACGATGTAATAACAGTTTTTTAACAACCCAAAACATTATTATTCCGTTATTCATTAATGCAGAACGATATAAATTGCTAATTATGTGTAATAAAGATGAAACATGATTGAAGCGTCAACGACACAGTAAACACCCCCTCTCCCTCAGGGATGCATGTACTGAGAGTATTTTATTTATTCTTTATTCGAAAATTCCTGACCTCTAAATGAAAATCCACTTGTAGTTTATAACTTATAAAGTAAAAACATGGAACACATGGAGTAAGTACGAACCTGACTAGCAAAACCCCTACAACTTCATGATAAAAACTTATGCCTAATTTGGCTTTAATTCCTATTCCATCAATCTACATGGTCTCCAATGACAATATTCCTTTTGTTCCTATCCTTGTCAGTCTGTCTTTCTTTGCCAAATCCGTCAATTTGAAACTTAACGGTATACCTATTTTTCTCGTCGTCGCCATTGTTGTTGTGATAGACTGAGTGTGGAATCACGTGACCCATTTAAGGCAGGGTTTATTCAAATGCTGTATTTATTGTGGACTCCACAATAATTATAAAAATTATTTATTAATTTCTATATCTTTTTAACCCGATTGATATAAACCAGGTAATTTATTGTGAACATCTATCTTTATACAACTTATTTAAATAAACAAATCAATCATATAGTTCTTGGCATGAAAAAATACGCCACATATACTTTTAAAAGTTTGCATGCCCTTTATGATTTATCTTCAACATTTAGGGATATTGATCAGAAGATCTTACATGTATAGTAAAGGCAATGTAAAATGGCGTGAAATGAAAATGAAGTGTGGTGTGTAAGGCTTCTTCAAATAAACACATCTAATCTCCATGTCAATCAAAAATTACAAGGTCTCTCATCATGGACCTTGCCATCAAATACCGTACATGTAATTCTCTGTCTCCAGCTTTAAGGTGGCTCTATACACCACTTTTTGATGACGCAGTATGTAAAAAAGTAAATCTGGAAGCATGCAATTCTGGTACTAGCTGATTTAAACTGAGGCAAATTGTATGGGGACCGCTCTATTAAAAAATTTGTTAAATGAATAGTCTTATAGATTCAATTTGTTAATTGGAAAAATCATTACTTTAATACAAGTAATGTGACACCTTCACGTTGTATCGTATTATTTATCGTAAAAAACAATAAAATCAAGTATAATTTTTTAAATAGTTTCTTTCCGATTTTCAATATCTTACAGCGTAGCTCAGTGGGTTAGTGGGTTCACTACAAACCTGTAGGTCATGAGTTGGAATTCCGTTGAGGACAATAAAATTTTTAACTTTCCAAGATTTTCTAAAACGTATTTTTGTAAACCGGTGAAAGTATTTTAATTATAATATACTGAAATCCACATTAATATTGACAGATGTTCCTATTAACCATCATAAGGGGATGGGAGGGTGGCTTTGAATTTCTTTCAGGTTGGGATACATAAATCCTAATAGTTAATTTTCCCCTTTATTTACTTGACTTAGTTTTGCATTAAAGCAAATAAATTCACTTACATAGGCCTATAATGAAATATGTATGTATTTATCATTCCATCGTGATATTTAGGAAATTTTCTATAACTCAGAAATGAAAAGTCCTGAAGGTGTTTGGGCCTTGGGACTTAGGAACGATAACTCTTACCTGAGGAATTTTCATACCAAATAAAATTTAAAATATTTTTTGTGTTTATTTGCAATGATTTTCATTCAATTTTTTATGTCACATTTATTAAAATACATTTTCTTATAACATCAAGCAGCTTTTTCAGATGATTTGTCAACAGAGTAAGAAATTATGAAAAATTATGTTTTGGGAAAATACTTTAAAAAATTGCAATAATACAATTTTTGAATGTTAAGAAGTATTTTATTTATCTTTAGGTGTCCAAAGGAATTATCCATCATATGATAACAAAATTTCTCTCAATTTCTTACGTTAACTTTTTAAAAATAATTTTACAAAAACACAAAAAAACATTTGAAAATTCTTTAAAAATACGTAGAGTATCCCTATCATCATTTTAATATTTGATAAGTATATGTTTTGTGGTCTTCTATTGAAAATTGGAATAAACTGTGGGTGTATAGAGCCACCTTAAAGGGACATGGTCACGTGGAGAGTCAATAGTACAATTTAAAGCACAATAGAGGGCTCACAATTTTTGTAATGTGAACAAGGCTCGTGCCCTGTTTTTGTTTATATTAGTTCAATTTACCGGCTAAAGTTCTTTTCCAAGCTGATTTTTCCATCTCTTTATTCATTTTAAGCATGAATTAACAGATCCTGGCGTTTACAACATTCATTTTAGGTCTTAAACTGGAGTTTTGACTTCAACGTTCAAAATGTAAACAAAACTTTGTTTACATAGCAAAGAATTGTAAGCTCTGTAACTTGCTTGTAACTCAATGAATGACACTCAGATTTTGGTTGCCTATTAAAGATGTCTTAAGCATTGTAAACATTAAAATCAGAAAAAATAATTTTTAACCAAAATCGTGGCCATGCCCCTTTAAATCCAATCAACCCTGGATGTTGCTATCAAATAATTCTCTGTCTCTTACTTTAAATCCAAGCAACATGTGCACTGCCAAATGAATTTTCCACTTACTCTGTAATATTCCCAGTGACGGGGCTCGTAACCTTCAGGGATGTCTTTTAATTCAGCTGGACCTTAAAAATAATTAACATGCCATGAATAAAAAGAGACCCATGGGTCCTGAGGGTAACCTGAGTATAATACAGCCCTCTCTGAGAGTTCCATAGGAATGCATTAATGTTGTTTCATTAATATTGTCGAATAATATGCATTATTTGATGATGGATGAAAGGATATTTAGTAAATGGGTAGAAATGAACAGTATTCAAAATATTTTACAATCTTTAATTCATTGGGGGGAAGAAGTATTGCGATGGTCAATTAAGAAGTTATGAACTTAGAAATTAACCATTAATGTTCACCATAAGAACAAAAGTCCCATTCTAACACAAAGCACAACCCCTGACCACGGGCACCAGGTCATGAATTTCACAACTTCTACTAAAGTACCCTTATCATTAACATGCATTTAGTTTGTCTACTAGACTTCTAATAGCCCAGGAGTAGAGAAGATTTTTCAATTATTGCATCAATTTTTACTTTTTTTTTAACTTAATTAAGCCTTTGATGCATGGGGATCATGATTGTAACAATTTGTGTTTTCTTTACCTACAGGTGCATCAAACCAAATTTTCTCAAGATTGGCCTTGTAGTTTATGAGAAAAAAGCTGAAAATGATCAATGCATGACTAGAGACAAAAATGGAGAGCAACAGATCAACTGTGTGAGTGTGACCAAACCAACCATTGTATACCAATTCCATGTATGAATTTTATTGCATACAAGAACAGTTAACATGCAATACAAATACTAACCAATATACAGGCTGTAAAGCCCCATCAAGGCGACTGGAACTGCAGCAATCCATGCATACTGAAGCTGTAGATAAAAAGAAAATTTACTACTTTAATCATTTTCAATTTCAGTCAAAACGGTTTGATATCTAATGAATTTCAACACCGACTGATTTTGATTCATTACAACAATGGTTGACGTTTATCTTTTAAAGCAGGTATAGTGAAAAAATAAAATCCAGAAGTGGGTGATGGTCAATAACTGTCACTTACTATGTGATCATGAAAATGAAAATCCTTTAGTCTGGGTCCAAATCTTGGGACACCAATATGGCCGGGGCCCCAAAAACTAGGATAATCTCCATGTACCACTTTTGACAATGAAATCCTTCGTACCACTTCTGAAAATGAAATAAAATAAAAACCAACTGAATGGGTCTAAATGTATATCACTGTTGGTGTCCTGTTGGTTAATGGTTACAGCAATCATTTATGAGCATCTTATTACAAACATATAAAATAATACTTCCCATTAACGAAAAAAGTACAGTACCAATCAAACCCAACCTAACAGAAAGTAAACCCCAAATAAACCTGGGTTTACTTTCTGGGTTAATCTGGGTTTACAAGAGTGGACCCAGAGTAAACCCAGAGTGGACACAGAGAGTAAACCCAGTCAGAAGTATAACCCTGAAAGTAGACGCTAACTGTGTATTCGGAATATACTAGGAGCAGGAATTACAGGCAGTAGGATGGTACGGGTCTGCTTCACACTTCAGTGCGTACAATTGATCTTAAAAGCAATTTCCAAGTAAACTCAAAGTAATCCCTAAACAAACCCAAAGTAAACCCCCGAGTGGACCCAAATTTTCAAAAAGTAAACCCAAAGTGAACCCCAAAAGTAAACCAAGGGTTTAGTTGGGGTTTACTCTGGTGTTAGGTTGGGTCTGATCGGTACTGTACCTCTTTATGATTCTATGACTACCTTCCTGACATTTAACCCTGTTTAAATCACAAATATTCATGGATAGGACAATGTCCATTTGTCAGAATTTTAAAAACAATTTCAAAAATGAAAGAACACTGGGAAAATTTCTTTCTGAAAGAGAGGTGCAGTACATAAACTGTTGATGAAAGTAATGCATGATGAATAAAGATTGTAACAATTTTTTTCAATTATTGGACAGAAGTCAGCAAGCATTTATTTCAATGATCAATGTATTGGTTGTGTGTGACAAAATACATAACTCGCATCAAAAGTACATGTAATGTATAAGTATTTTGTTATAAATAGTTCTATTTTTCTTTGAAGGTGTAAAAGTTTAATAAAATGTTTCAACATTAAAAATTAATTTTCAAAATAAACTGTAATGTAATGGCGGCAGACAGTGGCAGGAATTTTTGAAATCATGGAAGCAATGGTTGACCATGTCATTATTTAGGCGAATTTGAATTTTTGATAGAAAAGACCAAACAGCAGTTTACAAAAGTTATGTCCCTTGGCCACCAAGATGGGGCAACCCACATACACATATCGAAGGAATAAATTACATTCAAAAAGATTTCATTACAGGACGCCAAAATACTTGGTAGTGTAAAGAAGGGAAAAGTTGTTTTTTTTTCCTTTTGATCTTTGGATTGATAAACAGGCAGACTTACAGGTCCAGCACAATCTCCTGATTTAGCTATATAGCTTGAAAAAGCTATATAGCTTTATAAAGCTATTCAGGAAAGCTTGATCTAGCTATTTTGTCATACATTTTTCTTAAATGTGTATTTTTTCAGCATGTAAACAAAATCACATTTTAGTGCAGTGATAGCTTTCAACTTTGAACTGTTCTGTGAACAATGCATGTAAAGATTACTCATCAATTTGTGTCTTCTCAGAGACTCTGCGCTTAAAGTTTTAAAAGTTAAAGAAAGTTTTAACATTGCAGCTTTTGCAAACTTTTAAGCAAACAATATATCTATATTATTTGGGTTACTGTCCACCACTTAGTGTGCAATGAAACGTGGATAAGTACAATCTGATTAAAATCAGCCGTTCTGATACGCTACCGCTTTCGAGAGCTGATTTTAATCAGATTGGGATAAGTATGATTTCTTCTCATTGTGCTGTGTAATTATTAATTATCTTTTTTACCATAACTGACCTCCTTTATATTTCATTCAAGAAGTAACTGTGTGGTAATAGATCAATTGCCAAGACACAAATGGATGACTAATATTTACATGCATTGTTTACAGAACAGTTTCAAAGTTGAAAACTATTACTGCACTAAAATGCAATTTTTTATACACATGCTGAAAAAATTACACATTGAAGAAAAATGTATGACAGAATAGCTAAATAAAGCTACTTTATATAGCTTAATAAAGCTATTTAGCTTATTCAAGCTATAAAGCTAGATATGGAGATTGTACTGGACCTGACAACAACAATTGTTAGTTACAGTAGTTAGAGACCTAAGTAGATATATAAAGCGATTAAGATGGCAACAACTACCATTACACGATAAAAATGCATCCTCATCTGCAAGATAAGTGCTTGTTAATCATGTACAATCAAAACTTGATTGTTTACAGTTTCCACAATTTCTGGTAAGGGAAATTTAATTCGAATTTCCTTAATATTTTACCTTTCAGAGCAGATTTAGATTTCAGTATTTCGCTTTTTGTCTGTGGTGTTTTTACCGCTAAGGTAAATACTTGTCTCGTCCCCTTTGCAGTGGACAGCCTCAAGCAGCTGAAGGAGATCATTTTGATCCCTTAGCCCATGAACTCCTTCAGGTTTTTCAGTTTTCACAAAGTTGTCTGTCTAGCAAGGTTGCAGCAGGTTCGCAGTAAATAGATTTTTACTATAAATAAAAATAAAACCAAGTAAGCTAAAGTTTCCGGACGGACTATATTGAAAAAAAAACACCATGCATATGAAATAGAATTATTTCATTAACCCATTTTGAATGATAGTAACCGTTATTTTGCATATACATGTATGTCTCTTTACATACGGTAAAAAACTGCATCGGATTCGCTTTTAATTTGAAGTAGGCGATAAAGTTATCGTGAAATTTAAGAATCGTGAATCGGTGCGGTGTTACTATAAAGTAATTACTTATTTCGGAACGTTTGAACCAAAAAGTAAAACCATCATGGATTTACTTGGTTCTATTCTTGGAACTATGCAAAAGCCACCTACCATGGGTGATGAGGAAAAGAAAAAGGCTAAAGGTTCACTCATCTTCATTTTTTGTAGTTCGAATTTGTTCAATCAATTATTGATTAAGGAGCATAATGAAGATTTGCACATTAAGATATTTCAAATTCTGTTTACATCAAGTTAATTTGAATTTTATAAACTGCAGCACAAAGGGCCTTACTTGAAAAACAACAAGAGAAAGAGAAGAAAAAATTGCAAGATTTTAGAGAAAAGGTAATTTAACCTAAATAAGTAACGTTGTGTATATTGGAATGAACCCCTGTAAAATAAACAGGTGACAGCTATCTGAAAATATCACTTTAATTTCAATATGTGGGGCTTTTTCTATTATGAGCATCACACAGTCTTTATTTCGACAACTACATCATTCAATGTTCTCCCCTTCAAAACTTTTCTTACATTATTTTTCCAGCATTTAAATTTAATTTATGATATTGTAGATACAAAAGAGAATCCACGACTTTATTAAAGATGGAGCCCTTCAGAAATTTAAGTTTGAGCCTATGGACAAAGGATGGCGAGCCATTGTGTAAGTAAACATGGTAAATCACTGCGGCTCTGATCAAGATAGGTGGTGCATATCTCCGTTGTTTACAAATTGTTATTGCTATTGTTTTAGATATCTAGGGGCAGGTGCTGTGTAATCATCAGGCAGTGGTCATGCAGCCGTGCATGTTTTGCTGAATGAGACACATGTTGAGACACATGGTCTTGTGGCATTCAGCAATTTATGGTTATTGAAATAATATTCTTCATGCTTCTGTTTTTGATATGTTGCTATGACATATCAAATATAGGAGTGTAAAGGTTTCATTTTAAATAGATTGGGCATTCAGTGGATAGTCAATGAAAACTTCTTTTGTACAATTAATACAGCAAATATGTATTTCCTGTTCCCACAATGGCTCTGATTATCAATAGAAAAGCATATATTTTAGCCACCTAAAATTTAAAGCAACGTACAAAATAAAAAAACAAAAAAGCAAAAAATTAACAACACCCCCCCCCCCAAAAAAAACAACAAAAACAAAAGCCAAGGTCACATGATGCAGTTCTATACATTTCATCAATAATTAATAAGCATTTTATCTATAATTGTAATTTTGATTTAAGTGCCAGTCTGCCAGATCATTTATGATCTTTGGGACAGAATTTGCAATATTCTGTGCAATGGATAGCAGTTTTTGTTCTTAAAGGGACTTGGACACGATTTGAGCTCAAAATTAATTTCATTTTCCATTTTTAATGTTTAGATGTTTAATATGGTATTTTGGAATCCCTGCAAAATTTGTAACAAAATCATTTTAAAATTTTACAGTTTAATATATTGATCTTGGTTATATGAAACACAGTTGAAAGAAACATGTTTTCACTATGTTTATTAATACGAATTGGTTATTCGGTTATAAAGAATTATGAATATACATGTTGCAAAAAAAATCCAATGGTCCCTTAGAATTCGCTACAACTGAGTTTCATCAACAGTAATTTCATCACCGCATTGTTAAAGTGCAAATTTTTAACGAATCTGATACACCAACATTCTACTATGACAAGTTTTCCAATGAAAATATTAACATATGCCCTTGGGTGACATTACTGTTCCATTGATTCAATGAATTTTTTTTATTACCTATCTTTCAGTATAAATTATATCATTTTTTTATCATCTAGTCATGAAGTTGCTGATGTTGCAGGCTTGACCTCCTTTTCGTTTGGAATTGAGGAGGAGGACAGATATGTTATGATTTGGAAGAAGGTACATGTAATACTGGCTATAGTGTATCAATTCTAAGTGAAAACAATATATTGTGTATATATGCTGTTTACAAATACATTGTTATGTGAGGTCAGAGTAAGTAATACGCTGTAATTTGTTGCAACTGTCCTTTCTGTTTGCCAGTGAATCTCACAACCGTATAATTGATAATTTATAATTCTCCCAAACAAAGTTTGGCAACCACACTGACAACTTTATAATTATCTGACTTACCCCAGAATCTTTTTTTTCTAATTTTCCAAGAATATTACATTATCTTTAATTTCCCCAATGATCCATTATGTCCTTCAAAACATGAGAGAAATTAAGTAAGTTAAAGAAAAAAAAGTACTTCAGTAAATATATCAAAATAATTATATGGATTTAGGATGGGTTTTTTTTTTTTTTTAATTTTGTAGGAGTTTGCTCCAACAGATGATGAAATTAATGCACTTAAGGCTGGTAAAGAGTGGAACCTTGAAATGGCCAAGGAGCTAGAGAAGCAAAGGGTGAGGCTTTTAAAAGTGATCGTAGTTTTATTCAGTCCATGACAAATCCCCTGCACTCTTCCCATCTTCCCGAAAAAGTAACAACAAAGCTACATGTACTTTAAGAACCCCAATAAAACTTTAACTCTAATTTCATTCATATCAACCTTTGGTACTTTATTTTCTCATGAAAAATTTAGATTTATTTTAAGGTAGTAGCAGTTTTGTAATATATTTTGGGGGATAAATTCATATTAGTATGCATATCCCATAAGAGTAGAATAAAAACAATGATTTAGAGAATACAGCATACAAATGTAATTCTCTTATATTTCAGGAACTAGAGAGATTGAGTGCAGAGGAAAATGTACCCACACAAAAGAAAATCATTCCAAATTCTAACTATAAAGATAAATACAAACATTTAATTGGAGACGAAGCTGCAAAGAAAGGGGCGAAACAGACGACAGCTAACCGGTCATATGGATTTGGTGAGTTATCAGAGTTGCTATTATAATAACAAAAGATGTCGGAACAAGTACCGTAATGTTTTTTTACCAATACCATTCATACCCCGCAGAACTTGTACCCATGTATTATAGTACAGGTTCTCTTGGAGAATTTGTACCCAGGTAAAGATTCTTTTTGAGAAATCGCATAAGTTCTCCGAAAGAACTTGTACCCAAATATTTATGCATCTAATGCATGCAGATATAGATTCTATCAATACATATGTATTACATGTAGAACTAATTTTGATTTGCAGTAAGGTTTTATTCACTATATCCTTATCCTGTCTTTTGATAAAAAAAAGCAAACAATAATAAATCGTAATTACATATACTTATCCCTTTATTGCTCCAGTCTGAATTTACAAATAAATTTCTCTAATGATTATTGTCAATTTTAATAAAATTGCTTCTTACCGGTATATGGAATGCGCTTCTTTGAATATAATAGTACAAAAAGGTGTAACCTGTCTATGAGATACTCTTACTTAAGTTATCAAATTTTATGAAAGTCTCAAATATATGAATGGATATCTATTATTTTTTTTGTACCACCTAGTCTTCAGGGTATGGTTTCTGTTATAGAAAAAATAATGTCGGGTACAAATTCTCTAAGAGAACTTGTATGCTACTACATGTATTTGAGTACTATAGTTCCCTAGGATATGGCTTCTCCTGTTACCCACAACTGTAAGCTGTGAAGTCCATCATTTTATTACTGCAGTAATGTTTTTTAATTTAATTTTTATCTAGTGCCAAGTGAAAACAAGCGAGATCACAGGACAATAGAAGAAGTTTTAGCAGAAACCAGAGCAAAGAAAAAGCTTAAAACAGAGACCCAGGCAAATCCTGTTGGCGGTTCACAGGGGGAGGGGCCAGTCACAGGGAGTTCTGTCAATCAAACCTCAGAAATCGGGAAAACTGTATCAGACAATAAATAACATATCACACAGATATTAATTATAAACAAAAGGTGTTGATTAACCTGATACTTAATTCTAAATATTATCCAATTTTATTAACATTTGATGATTTTTTTTTACATGTATAACTATGTTTGTAAGTCAATTCAAATGTGATGGATCCTATTTCAACACACAACTCTCACCTGAATTAACCCAGTTTGGAACTGATTTGTATTTGAGGGTAAAATTATAATTGAGATGTTAATGAATGTGTGTATTTTCTATGTCATAATGAATGAATTTCTATAATATCAAAATGAGCTTTAAATTAGCCAGTATTGTATCATAATAAGTTAATGTTGTATGAAGAATTATGTCCAAAAGTTGTAAAACTCCTGTTTGCTATAAATGCTGTTTACTTTTAAACTTGTATGAATTTAAAGTCGTATAAAAGTGTAAGCATTTGTTTGTACCAAATTTCATCCTATATGATTTTTTCCTAACAAGTGTGCTTTTGATATTTGTTGATTTTATATGAAAAATAAAAAAATAAATTACAATTTACTCTAAATGTTTTTTTTGAAAAAAGATACAAATGTCCACAAACTTTATAAGTAACTCTTTATTTCATAAAATGTATGATTCAAATGTTAAAGCACAAATCAAGCAAACTACAGTCAATGTAATAAGGTTACAGTGACTACTAAGTCCGGAGTTGCATCCCTGTGCAGTACAGTAACACTGGGTGACCTCCCCTTGAAATGGAACATACTGAGTGACACAATGTGTATCCCTTTCACCACCGAGCATGGGACCTGCAATCTCAGCTTTGAAGCAAGATCTGTGAACTAACAGAATAAAAAGACAGAAATTATATGACAATAAATGATAAACAATGTTTTTTTTTATGAATTTTTCAGCACTTATAAGAACTAGTGTAGTTTTTTTTTTCATCGTCCCAAGTCAAGGGTTTCTGATCCGCTCCGCTTAGTCGAGGGTTTCTGGTTCGCTCCGTTGTATAGCGGAGCGGATCAGAAACCCTTGACTTGGGAAGATGATTTTATCAATTTATGTTTCTTCATCTTCTAAGAGATATTATTTTAAAATTTAGATGCTTGAGGGTTGGTATTTTAAGTCACATTTATGGTACAATAAAACTTCAAGGTCAATCACAATTTAAACGAGAATTTATAAATAACTAGAGGCACCCGAAAAAATGTCTTTTTAATTCGAAGCAACTGCATGGAATTTGCTCGTTAAATTGTGACAACTTACACTTTCGTCCATACGTGCTAGATCGCTTCACTTTGAGGCAGGAGGAGGGACAGTTGATCAGGTAATGGGATCCGCCCCAGAAAGGATCGCCACACAGAGGATCGTGTTCACTGCTGCAGTTGTAGCAAGCTACCCCCGAAGCTAAAGAGATACATATATTATAAACATAATAATGATAGACTTGCAGACTTGCACGAGTGTGGATCTGATCTGGATGGGTGGGCCCGGACCGCACCCCCCCCCCCCTCCCCGTATTCTTCTGACAATTCACAATGACATAGTAAATACTAATTCACATTGATGATTCTAGTAAGTTACCAAAATAAATCACCTTCGCCCCTCCCCTTTCCAATGGCGTGCTACATATATTGTAGACATTGTTCATAATAATATCGAAACTTAATCAGGCTCTCAATCCCCGGGGTTCCTTCCTATCCCTCCCGAATAACCTTTTTCGAATGTTTTTCATAAATAAAACCTTCCAAGGTCATTGATAAAATGATACAGAATGACATGTACTACTAGTATTTACACATTAACAGAATATAACTTTCCTGTTACATACATGTAGCAATGCGACAACAAATGCGTATGATAATTGAAATGGATTCAAACCTTTTCCAATACAGACAAATAAACCAACAATTGCTGCAGAAATCTGTAATCCATACATAGTTACATGTGATGTTGTGTGAGGAAAACGCGTCATCAGGAACACAGGGGAAATAACACTAGAGCTCCTTTAAAAAGGGACACAAATTTTCCTATAAAATCGGTATACACCCCCCCCCCTCCTTTATTTTATTCTGGTCCCGTCAGATCTCTTTTTTCCACATCTCTAAATATTGGGATACTAAAATGCTCTCTAGTGTTTTAAACAGTAGCTGCATGTCTGTTGCTCCCGGTCTGAAAAGGTTCGGATGGATTTTTTTTTCAGACCGGGGGCTACAGCTTATTTGAACAGTTGCGATTTGAACAATTGCGAGTTTAAACTTTCTAGCTATTTCAGCGGCGAGATTTTATAATTCACACATAGATTTTTTTTAGTATTATCGTAACTTTATATCTCGAAAAGGAAAGAATTTATTATTAATATTTACATTTTTTTAATTTAAATTGCTTATAAATTTTCAAAAATTTAGCTGGTAAAAAGTGTGTAAAAATTGTTTTGTCGATTTATAGAAACTGACTTTCGACACAAGTTTCTGTAATATTTGGAAGTTACATATGTACATTTATCCTTTCTCGAATCCAAAATCAAGGAATTCTTAACCTTTGCGCAATTTTTTTTTAACTAATAAAAAAATGAATTTAGAATTAGATTAATAACTTTGATACAGAGTCAGTAACAAAATAATTTTACAAACATAAAGATTTAGCTCTTCAATGCAGTAAATCATTTTAGAAATCATTCATTATTTAAAATGCATATGTCTTTTTAAATATTAATTCTAAAATGATGCTGCCAGCTACCCTTAATACCCAGGATGATTGGCAAAACAATAAAACGCCGGAGTATTGTTTTAAATGTAATTTATATATATTAGAGAAAAGCCAAGCAAATTTATAATGTAACGTCGAGAGAAAAATAAAATTTTAAGATACTTCAACAATTGGCTCTGAAAGTATGGTAAATGAAAACACTCCTTGCTCAATGTGACAATTACTAATGAGCATAAATACGTCTTTTATCTTGACCTTTTCTACTTCGTTAAAGGTCGTGACAATGAAACAACTGTCATTAAAGAATCAAAGTTTTGGACGAAAGTTAGAAATATCAATACATGCTGTGTGCAGTGTATTAATATTTTACGTATAATTATGTTTAGAGTAGTTCTTAAAAATCTATATACAATTCCTAAACACATTTTGCTATATTGAGGAGAGCATTAATATAAATTCTAAAAATATTTTCAATTGTTATTTTGTCAGTATTTTGGTTCCATATACAGCTGATTCAATGTTAGTAGCAACGGCCTTCATTGATTGATTTTATCTATTGTAAATCGTTGCTAATTTATTTAAACAGTATTTATAGCGCTCTAAAATAAATTACAATGAATCAAGGTGAATTGCGTCCGTTGTATTATTATGAATATATCTTGCATACTTTGACCTTTTCACGGTTCAGTGGCGCGCTGCACTTTTTTTCCCCTTTCCGTACCCCCTCATTAATGACAGTACCGTAATTCATTCCCCCTGGTGTCTCTCTCTCATCACTCTACTACGGCGAGGCAGTCGGTTTAGCGGTCACAGGTATGAAACATTTACTCCTTCTTTATTTTTCTTTATTTTCAATATTTAATTGTTACGAGGGTTCACCATCACGGCCCTATACGTTTGGTATTTATACGGGGGAAAAAAAGATAATCGATTATTTTGTGCTAAAATCTGAGAAAACCAATAATTTGCAAAGAAACCAAAACATTGGCGTCCTTAGGGGCGAATTCAAGGGCAGTAAGGTATGTACTAAGATAGTTACTGAAATACCATCGCTGCGTTTCTTCCAAATATGCTCTGCATATTACATTTATCAAAATGAAATAATCAATTGTTCACTAGCTTAACGCTGATAAGTCATTTTCTTACCAGACGCGACGCTGTTGGTTTTTGTGCTGTAATGTTATACAATATTAACTAATGGTAAATCCCAACTGTTTACTTAAGCTTTTTTGATGTGACACAACTTAATTTACTTATCTATTTATTGGATGTTTACCGATATCTTTAACACAGTATTTTTGCAAATGTCCGAAACACAAAATGACCTTGGGCCAAACATCGCCAATAAGAGGTACCTAAGTGTTCTTTTAAAAAAAAATACGAATGTTAAAAGAGAGGCTATAAATATCCCTGTAGCCCCAAGGTGTATGGACTACAAGCCTTCTGTGGTCTGCTGGAAAAATATTGTGTACAATTGAGCGTCAGAGGCAAGTTCAATTTGTTACCTGTCAGACGCTCACAATGTCATTGAGGCCCCAAAAATGTCATCTTATTTATCAAGTGAATATTTTGGACAACAAATTATTTTTTTTTAAATAAAATTGATCTGATAACACACGTGTATCTCACATAAAAATATTGTAAACTTTTTATTTTCTTTCGAAAAATTTAATGTTAGAATTATTTCATATTTTACACAAATAATTTTTTTAATGCCTGTTTTAATTTGATAAAATTCTTTGTCCCTAGTACAGTTCAATATAAAATGTTAAAAAAGAAGCATAATTAATCTTTCAAGAAACAACTGAAAGGAAAAGTTGCAAGGTGCCCTTGGTGAATATTCAATGAGAGAACAGACACAAGTTCATTTACGACACGTCATAAATTTTGTCAGACGACACGTGAAGAATTCATGTCAACTCGGCCGTAGTTTTACATAATTTATGTTTATATAGTAGATGTTTTAGAAATTTTATTGACCTAGATAAGAATTAATGTGAAAGAAAACATTTCAATAAAAGACGTTTACGTAATGTAATTATGCAATATATGATAAACCAATCGGATTATTATCGAAAATTAATGTCTTCATTTTTTTTTCTCCTTCAAGGCACCATGGAGGCCAAATTTATCTTAATTGCTGTAATTATTCCAATCATTGCTAGTCAAGGCATCAATAAAGGTAAGAATTCAATGTTAAAAACTATTAATTTTTTTTAAGAGTCTGCAAACCCTATAATATAACGTGTACAGAAGAATTGCAACAAACATATTTACATGTTAAAACAATAGTTCTAGATGATACATGTAAAGGTGATACAAGATTCGTTTTTCTGACCCTTCCCCGGAAAGATATTTAAATATCACCACCACCCAACCCCTTCAACTCAACAAAATTACCCCCCGCCCCAAGGAAAAAATCGTTATGCGATGTACAGTATTGTCCTTTACAAAAATTTAGATTATTGAGAATCAAATTTGTACATGACATGTACAAATTTGATTCTCAATAATCTAAAGTTTTGTAAAGGACAGTATCCCATCCCCTCACAATCATCCCGACCGCCTCGTCCCTGCATTTACATGGCTTCACATATTATATATTCTTGCAGTGTCTTTGGACGACTCAGAAAAGAATGAATGTGGACAATCCACCAAGCTCTCCAGTGGATCTCAGATCCAGTTGACCACTAATGGAAAGACCAAGACCGGAATCTGTGGATTCCTCGTCAACAGGATTGATAACATCAACACCAAGTGTCCTTATCCAGGAATATGCGCGCGCATCGACGATTCTCGTATGGGATCCTGCCAAGCCAAAGTGGCATTTACTGGAAAATATTTCGATAAAACTCCAGACAGCACACAGGTATAAAAAAGACATCCCTTGTGTATTGAGTTAAACCTCTAAGTAAAGATTTTTTAAATACATGCACAGGTGCAAAGCCCGTTATAACATTAATTTCAATGTAACCATAAATTATGGTTACATTGAAATTAATGTTAAAAATGGCCCCTTTTTAAATTCAACCTTTCAGGAACTGAGCTGCTACATGAAGCCTAAAGGAGCTAAATTCTGCACCCAGGCCCCTGCACTGCGTGTGGAGGTGACAGAGAACCCCAATGTCCCGAAAGAGGAGCGGGAATACGGATTCAACATCACTGTATATACCCAGTGCTTCGACAACAAAGAGAAACTTATTGTTGAATATGTAGAGGATGGTAAGGGGTTTTCGCATTGCATGTATTTATAGTTGTTCTTTAATAATATATTTTCTTCCTCTTATACATGTACAACCAAATTCCTAAAAACGCTCTCCCAGAAACCTTATCTATGAATCTTACATGGTAGCTAACTAAAAATGGTTATGATTTCAAACACCCCAAAATCATAATTTTTTTAATTTAAGCTAAAACAAAATGCATGGTCGCACAACTGTGATAAAAATATGGATAGTAGAAACTGCGTATAGAATTTTAGGTGAGCTTCTCCAGTCTGCACAAGCAATATTTTGAGCTCCGTCCGATTTTTTTTTAAGGAAACATTTATATATTGATTAAGACAATAAATTCACAATTGGTTGCTAACATGAGTGTTTTATAAATATGCAATACTAATTCAATTTTTAACCAATATACATATGCCTTTATATCAATATATCCATTCAACAAATAACCATGTATATCTATTTATATGCACAATGTACCGATATAAACTGTTGCATAACAATGTAACGCACACAATGTATATATTATATCTATATGTATATATCATGCGATTGAAAAACAAAAATCAGGGTTAAAGTAAACGAGTAAAAGTTGTGCTTATTGTGCGCGAAATATTAAACATGTAGTTAATGTTCTCGGTAAACCCTCTTGTTTTATTGGCGCATTCCACAGCTTAAATTGAAACTATTTGATCTTTCAAGCAAATGCACAATAAAGCATGACCCCCACCCCATACCCCCCCCCCCCCCCTCCCGTAAAGACTTGCGATGTTTGACTTTTGTACCTCTCTTCCCTAAAACTGTATACAGTCTTTCTGATGAAAGGGGGAAAAATAGTTAAATTTCTTTGCAACTCTATCTCC
This sequence comes from Magallana angulata, assembly GCF_025612915.1. Taxonomy (NCBI): domain Eukaryota; kingdom Metazoa; phylum Mollusca; class Bivalvia; order Ostreida; family Ostreidae; genus Magallana; species Magallana angulata. The sequence goes on from NC_069116.1 coordinate 30,456,767, forward strand.
CAACCCCAACACGAAAATCCCACCTCACCTACATTGTATATATCCCTCTCCCTTGCTCAAGAACTTACGTCGCTTCTTTGCCTTTGAAATATTTTCTTGCTTTTCCACGACCGCATCAAATCAGGGTCACACTGAGGCAACTTTTTCACGGAGAACATGAATGGTTGACTTCTTGATCTGATGTACCTCTTCTTTTTTATTTCCTTTTTTTCTGTTAGACTATAAGGGCCCTGATCTGGAAGAAGGATGGCGCATGAACTACATTATGGGAGTGGCCGTGGCAGCGTGCATATGCACGGTGTTTCTCATTGTGATGTGCACGGTCAAACTGTACGCGCGCAACAACCCATCATACAGGAACTTGCAGAGCGCAACAAAATAAATATGAACTTATTATTAACAAAACGCTTTTTCTTAATAACAGAGTTCCAATTTTCCAATTTTTTTTTCTATTATTCATTTTATTTTCTATACCAAACCTTGTTCGTTGTTAAGTGTATGTATGCACGAACGCTTGTTACCAGCTACTTGTTCTAAAAACGATGCATGTCCTAATAGATAAATGATATTTTGACTTTTGAGTCACTAAAAATCTTTGATACAATCTTGACTGCACATGAACATGCAGTTTGGTAAATCTATTTAATTAGCTATAAGACTTAATTGCATGATATTACATTTTTTTTTTTATTTGCTGCTTCAATACTTGTATTTTAAATAGAAATAACAAGATTATTTGCAAAAGTAGGCAAACTGCCAGATTCAACTAAAAAAAATTGTCCAATGAATTTCAAGAAAATACTCCAGATTGCTCGAAGAAGATTGCTTCAGCATAATTAACCATCTTGCTTCTCTTGCAAAATACGAGAATTTAAGAAACTGCTTAGGGTATAGGATATTTTCCTAACTACGATTGGTGATTACTTCCGCAATTGAAATCTTGCATGATAATGAAATATTTCAAAATGATGACGCTTCATACATGTTTGATAAATCATACATATAAGATATGCATGATACTAGTTTACAAACTGCTTTATAATTGCAAAGACCATGCATGTTAGGGGTCCATTTTTCTCTCGCTAACTGAAACTGCTATTTTGCAGAATACCAACCTCCGGATCTGGAATCTGCCTGGAGAAAGAACTACATCATGGGAATTGTGGTAGCCGCTTGTATATGTTGCGTTTTCCTGGTTATCGTGGTTGTCATGAAATGTTACTATAGAAACAAACCCTATGCTGGTATTAAGGAGGATAGATAGAAAGTTTCTTTTTCTTCTTCTCTCCCGTGCGGGACCAGCCCGGTGTATTGTGTTTGTCGTCTGCTTCTACGATCAGAATCCAATAATATATAAGTATTTCTCTTTTTTACTTAAAAAACACAAAAATTAAGCTGCAGCACTGATCCAATTCACTGGGCTGATTCTCCGCATTTGAGAAACATTCCTATAAAATCGGGTTTCACACTAAACAGATCCAGAAGTCATTCCAAGGGAATCAATTTTAATTCGTTGAAAATAATCGTTTATTTACTTGAAACAGCATAATGGTCTACCAAAAAGTTCAAAACGTATTTGTTTAAAGTGTTTAGTGTGAACTTTTGTTCTTTCTATGAAAACATCTCCATTGTACCTATGCATTTAACATAGAACGTACGAACAAAAATGCATTTGTTTTTGTTTCCTTTTTTTAACGTTGGAGATGGAATACATGTTCATGTTGAGAATCACTATTTTGTTTGTTTTCATATCTTGTTAAAGGTTGTGCAAGAGCGAATGATAGACATCATCGATTTGTATATAAACTGAATGTAGATTGAACAAGATTTTGTGACGAGCAGTTGTTATGTGCTTTTGATAAATAATCAGGGAATTCTAAGAATTTAAATACATTGTTTTTTTAGCAACTGATTAGCATAAAGCTTTTTTGCATTATATCAAACCATGTTGTTACATCATGCATATATTTAACTCAGTTTTAATATCGTCAACAGTCAACGAATCTCTTTGTTCTAGTCCAATGATGACTATAAGTATTTTCATGTCCAATTTTGTAATTTGTGCAATTTCTTTACGTTTCCAATTATGCAATAAACAAGATTTTTTTTATCATCCTAAAGGCGTGTGTTTCTTGTTAATAAGATGGTGAAATTTTTAAAAGGAGGAAACTTTTTAAATTGTTTTGTTTGAAACATGGTTTTCTCCCACAGACGCTTGTTTCATACAGTGCGCTTATTGACTATGAACAATAACTTAAGTTCTCCCATCATTTCGAGGCCAAGATAAAGGTTACCAATTCAAGCCCCAGTATTCGTATTTTAAACCGTAATTGTTTATAATGATTCAGCATACTGTTACAACAATGCCTGCGTTTTCGGCATTGCAATATAATCCATCCTCTCTAATTGTTTTAGAAAAAATTACATTGTGTCCCTCTTATCAACAAATTGTTATCTAATTCTGAGCAGCGGATTAAGAGGAGCAAAGCTAAGAAAGTGTTCATTATTACATTTAATATATGGCCAAAATTCTTTATTCTAAAGAATTAAAACAAAAAATAAAGGAATCAGAAGGACAGGGGCGTACAATGCGTTATACATATCCCATTTGGAGCAATAAAATAAAACTTTAAACACTGTGCCGGATATTTGCACCCGTCTTAGCTGCATGTCTCGAAAAATTTAAATATGCCATATGATAAACCATTGCTTAATGAGTTTTTTAACCACCTTTGATATTATGTGTTATCGTAACACAGTGTGGATAGAAGATACATGTACTTACTCTCAGCTGAGAGGGTGCGTTCGAACATCGTGTCGTTTTCATTTCTGTGCTCATCTTCATTAAAGATAAAGCAATTTTAAAGCAATTTTTTTCTTCATTTTTTTTAATTAAATAGAATCATTATGGAAATATTTAAAACCCTTCAGATGCACAACTTCAAATGTAAGATTACTTTACAAAAGATTTACACTAATGTCATTCAAATATCCAAGTTTTGGGGATTTTGACAGGCATTGTACACTCTTCTTCTTTCCTGTTACCATGCACACACACAAATCGTGTCCTTTATTACCTACAAAGTTCCATAGAACTCTGTGCAGAGGATTAAAGAGCTTTAAAACAAAATAGGACTGACTGAAAGACAGGATGGTCAAAAACATACTATACTCTGCAACTTGTTGCCTGGTATGCAAGTTAAAAAGAAACACACTTCTTAACGAAAATGGAATAATTTATTATTTTCTTTAAAAAGTACCTAAACATGATCTTTTAATCATTCCAAAATGCATCACAACATTTACTTCCACAACTTTCATTCTTTTACTGAGGTTATAAAATGTACATGTACAATCATGATATTGAAATGAAAACTTAAGTCTGAAACCAAATCTCGTTTTTACCCAAAACTTTATGAATGTTCACAAAATATTAACACAAAGATTAAACAAAATGTACAAAAATAAAGCTTTAAAGTAGTTGATAAGATGTTATTTCTGTCATGCTGTGGTTATTCTTTCTTTTCTTTGGGTTCTTCTTTAAAGTGTAGGAACACCAGGCTGAATACACAGACTCCGACCATCATGGAGAAAGCGCTGGTATAGTAGGGATAAGCAGAGTAAATGAACCTCTCATACTGTGTGTGTTGTAGAGGTCTCACTGATACCTGGAAGAGAGCAACAGAAAACGTTCACAAGTTTGTCACCCAACTGAAAATAAACTCGACACCAGGATCTATATCAGTGAAAAAAAAAAATACCAACAATTTTGTGAAAGCATTTTTGACCAATGCCATGAAAACTACATAAAAATTTACTAACTTCCATAAAACAAGAACAAAGCAAGGTGCTTAGATGACCAATTTTGATCCATAGTGGAAGTAATTTGTATAATCTATATTAGATACATTTACCGGTATATGTTTTATTACTCAGGAAATGAGACGGACCCTTGCTATAAGCATGAAATTATTAATTACAATAAATTGTTGTTTTTGCTTTTTTTAAATTTACCTGAGTTGTACTGTACAGGTGTGTGTAGCCCACTCTGTTGTAATCCACCTGGAACTTGTAGACTCCATAAACGTCAGGTAATTTGAAGGTTATGTGGAATTTACCATCTGCAAAATTAAAATGTATAAAATAAGCTTCTGTTACAATGCTATTCACAACTGACAAGCTCTGGTCAAGCTATAAACACTTCATATTGATGTTTGCTTCACTTATAATTCCCGATAGATTATTGCATTATTTTACTGATAGTGCCCAAAGAAATGTAAATATTTACTAGAGTTCTTGAGAGTTGTTCTCACAAATGGGTCGATACGGACAAATTCGAGCTGCACATCTTGACCACTGAATGGTTTCCACTTGCCGTCCTTCAGTTCTTCAATTTCAATGGAGTAGTCCTTCAAAATAAAGTCATTTTACAGAATCTTGAACTCATTAACTTCTTCTTCTTCTTTTTTTAATTTTTTTATTTTTTTTATACAAACCTTAATTCTTCTTTGAGGACCGAAAAGAAAAAGATAATTCAAGCTTCAAATATTCAACAAACATAGCCTTGTAAAATCTAGCAATGGTTCCCCTGTTTGGTAAAATATAAACCCCTTTATTTTCTGTTTGAAACTGAGTGAACTGTGGTTCTGTCGGTACACTTGTACTTACCACCATATCAAAGACAGTGTAAGCCTGGGGTGGTTCCTTCTCTCCCTGCTTATTGTGTTTGACTGCTCCCACACGGAGCACACCCTTCTCCTTGAACACCCACTGGGTCAAACTCAGAGCCAGATCCTCGTTGCCAGATTTTGGGAATCTGAGGAGGAAAGAAACAGGCAAGTGAGTACATATAGCATTAAATAAATCTTAAAAGAACAATAACTAAAAGAGATTTGATAGCTACATAAAATATAACTTCTTTCAATTGAATTAATTTTCAGCATGTAAAAGGGCAAAATTTACTGAAAACAAAGAGCACTTCCATTAGCTTTCAATGCTTCATTTTCATTTTTTGACATTTTCAAACTGAAAGCAACAAAATAATTGAGATATGCAAAAAGAAAATAAAGCATTGAGTTAATGGGAGCATATAAAGAACAGACACCACGTACTGTTTGTTGGACATTCCACTCTGGACACTGGCAGTAAAGAACTCATCACTGAAGAAGTCCAGGGAGCCAAGGAAGATAACTCTTGCATTATTTCTGGCCTGCAGGGCAGCTACGAGAAGCGTGTTTTTGCCAACAGCATGAGGATACTAAAATCATTGAAATCTCATTCTTTAAATGTTTCAACACAATACAATTGTTTTTTTTTCCCTTACAACAAATTTGCAAAACTGGAATAAATCTGGGAACTTTTAAATCTGCTTAGTTACATTTATGATTACAAAACTTTTTAAAAGTAAATGTATACAATAATCAACAAGACTTCTGGCTGTTTATTTTTTTTTTGTAACTACTTTACGCTTAATGTATTACTTACATCGTCAATAGCTTTGTCGGGGGAGAAGGAGTAAGCAGTGGAGGAGGCATGGAGAACACTCAACACAAGGGGGTTCTCTGGATCAGCCACCATTCTGTAATCACACAAGACAAATCAGCAATTGACTTCTACTGTAAAAACATTTTATCAATTGAATAAACTTTCCTTCAATAAACCTTGCTGAGAACACTGTAAATTACTGACTGGATTATGCATTGTGTTAATGAATCCTGGTGAAAAATATTTCTAATTCTTGATTTTCTCACGTGGTTTAGTGGGTATGAATTGTAGTTCTTACAGATGTGTTGCCTCAAGAGAAATTCAAGTTTTCATTAAGAAAACCATTCATGAATGTTTGAGAACCTACCCAACTCCGCGGTATAGCAGGGGGTTGATGTTCTTGGAACCCACAATCAAGGGAGCGTCCAGCAGATTTTTGGAGTCCGCAATTATCATTGTGTGCTACAAAATAAAATTGAAGTAGAACAGTGTTTATGTGAAAAAATTTACTTTTTTCCCCATCAGAATACACTTTCATGTCTCAAAGGAAAACCAGTGGGTGGTTTGGTTCTATTACCTTCCCTTGGTCTTTGATGTCATAGTTAAGATGATCAATTACGGCCGTTTTTTCATAGTCAAACTCCACACCACACTCTGTAGCCAACTCACGGACTGGGTCCCCTGTTTTAAAAGATAATATTTCGTTAGATCCCTTTGCATAAGCACTGGATTACAATCATCTTTGCATTTCCAGTCATATTATATGTAAAATCCAAACTGTCCGATTTGCAAAAGATTAAATTTTTTGTCCGACTTAATTGAAATACATTATAACTGCAAATAGCTTAAATTTCTAGACCAAATTAAAAATAGGTTTCAGTTTTAAGCTGTAATCATCCTTGTTGAAGTATTGTGACAATACCAACCGTTCCAATAACATCACCGTTTCAAGATGATGTCACCAGCATGGCAATGTTTATGGAAAGCTCCCTATGTAAACATTAAAATTTGAAACTCACCAATATCTGAACTAGCTGCAACCAAGACGTTTCCACCTCCATCAATAAAGTTGGTTATGGCAGCAACATCAAGCGATCCTCCAAACTCTACATACAAAAAAAAAAAGCCACAACATTTAAATTTGTTTTTGTTTTTTTTAAAACAGGGAAAAAATGTATACATATATTGATTTTAGCACTTTATTTTTTAGGATATGAATAACAGTTCTATACAACTTTATTATATTTACAATGAATTACCAATAAACGATACATGTTGTAAAGACTTTCACTATTTAAGAATAATCAATATTTCATTACCTTCTACAGATGGCGAGAACAGAATCAGATTGTCATACAGAAACTCTCCATATTTCACCAAGGCCAGACTGGAATCATCTGCTGTCTTGAAGGTCAGCTCAAATCCTCGATCTAGAAATGTATAATTACAAAATATTAAATTATAATTTTCATCAACAGTATAAAATGTTGTAAATTTTAAGAGCAGCTACCAATACATTAACTTAATTTACTTTTTGTCAATTTAATTCTTATCATAATGTATTGTTCTGAAGAAATTTTGACAAATGTTACTAATTCTGATTTCTTTATTTTGTCATATACAGTTGTGTGCCATAAATGAGTTCGCAAAATTGCCGCCGTAACATACTTTTTTTCTGTAAGGTAGATTAAAAAAAGAAAATAAAGCTTATTTTCTACGATAACCAGAATAAAAAGAATCGTCCGGTGATTCTCTGACTTTTTTACTGCTTTCGCCAATGTTATTTTTTGAGTTATCCCCCTTTGGTAAACAATAATCGTCTGTAAACTGACATGGCACCCAACTGGAGAAAAAATAGGGGAAGGCAGAAAACAAATCGTCATACAGATGTCAGATGTTGGATTTTTTAATGTCTTAAACTGGAAGGATGATTGGAATATACAGCAACAACTGTGAGGTAAAGTTTTAAAATACTAAAGACCAGAGTAAGGCTAAAATTGTAACTCGAAGTAAAAGTTGTGGAAAAAGGGCACCGCTTGATGACCGAATGCCGTTTTAGAGTCCCAAGGAATAACAGAAAATATGCTTTTAAGAACTGAAAAGCTTGATTTACTGCAAGATCAGAGTCTATGGTGTTGAATAAAACCGTAATCAGAACGCTTCTCACCAGTCGTTGTTCGGCACTTTACAAATCGCTGATAGTTTGTCAAAAAAAGATAACACGAATTCTATGTCCAATTAGATCGTAAAGGAATACAATATCAACACAATTTTGGTCATATATAACGTTCAAACATTAATATCATTAAACCATATAAAAAATATTGATTACACAAGTACAAAAGTCAAAAAATGAAACCCGAATTTTTCGTGACCTAGGAAGAGTTGTTGTTTACATTTTGAGTAGTCTCCCGTTTTATTCAATACAAAGCCTGTACATCACCAAACATAGAAAATTCTATGATTATTTCACTCCCAAGGATATAATACACAGAAACATATATGTCTGCTAAGTCATTTTTACTTTGATGTTATAAATAATTGGTCCAAAAAATTCAGGTGATGACGAGACCTACGTAAACGTCGGCCATTTTGCGAACTCATTTATGGCCAACTACTGTATATGCATTCTTTCTTTGATCATTCAAATACATATATTTACTGTAATCCCAACACATTTCTAAAGATCTTAATTATTATATACGGCTAAAAAACTGTTAAAGAAAAAAAAAACATAATATAGTTTGAAACAAATAAGATAATGAGATGGGCCTATCCCTTAACCAAAATTGCTAGAAGATAAAGGGCTATTATTTTCTGGAGGAGACATTCGGATTGCATCAGGTAAAAGTAGGCAGGGTTTGACACTAACTTTTTTAAGCATTAGTCCAGTTGGACTTTAAGTAGTCCGCAGGCAATTTTATTTGCCTGTCAAAAATAAATTTAAATGTACTGCGGGTTCGTGTTGATTTTTTTGTGATTTATGAATGCATTAATGTTTAAAATGCAGAAATAATAGGTCTGTTACAAAATTTCAGGGAAACTGGAGTCGTAACATGGGTTGAAACGTAAACTGTCTTCAGTTTCGACATTTACACATTTTCCAGGATCAAAATATGAAGCCTTGCGAAGAGAAGTGGATGTAGTCTATGCCTGCTCAAAAGAGAATAGCCCATGTCCTAATCCGAGATTTCTCTGACTCTAACCCCCGCTTTTATATTGTGACTTGTAAGTCACAATATAAAAGCGGGGGTTAGAGTCAGAGGAATCTCGGATTACCCATGTCCCTGTGCAGCGTAGTGACATTAGTCGGCAATGTTATATAAATTTGTCAATTTGTTGTTAATTAATGCTCGTGAAACTCACTGGTAGATTTTAACTGTTTCTCATTTATTTACAACAAATTGATAAAATTGCCGACTCCTGTACACGTGTGTACTGTGCTGTAAGCATAATAAACATGAGTTGGGATGGTTGCAGCAACTCACCTCTCAGAGTTCTGAAAAATACAGAATGAGTTTCTCTGACTGACCAATTATCCACTAAGACTAGTGTTCTTTTGTTGGCAAATACGGCGCAAACATAAAGCACGACCAAAAAGGACAAACGCAACATTTTCACACTTTGGACTTCAGCAGGAAACGTGGCAATATACCGGCACACGATAGAGGGCGCTGTAAGTATAAAATAGTAGAATCAAAGTATTGAAAGTCTCGGCTGTCTAACATGTACATTCCATGATCAGACTCGGAAATGCCCAGCTCACAGGTCGCTGAATATTGTAACAAATGACACTGTGCCGAGATTTCCGCGGGAATTTTGCTTTGGAAGATAAAAGTATCCGGGTGATGAAGTAAAAATGTTGTGAGGTGTCACGAGTACAAGTACTTCCAAATGAGAAAAAATGTCAGATTTTCTCCGTAAGAAATCTATTTTTATTTTCGTTAGTATCTCCAATTTATCTCCAGGTGTTAAATAGGAAGACGTGTCAATGACTATACTGGCACTGTACCAGTTATCGGCTAAAATTAAGCGTTTTCTTCTCGCATTTCCTTATTTCTTGATATTTTTGGATAAAACTCGACATACTTAAAACGGTGAACTCCTTATTTATCAATCTGTTGGATTATATCATTATTTATAACCCAACACATCTTGTTTTGTGCTTTTTAGCACGCCCAGAATTTGCCGAGTTATTACAATTTACCGCTGCAAAAAAAAATCTCTGATTGTCGCGTGCTATAAACCCGAACTCTCAGTTAAGCCGATAACTGGCCTTAGCCGATAACTGGTTCAGTACCAGTAGTGTTACTTAACGACGCACAAATACAACGTCGCATTTTACAAGAAATAATTTTTTAAATGCAGTGAATTTTGTAACTAAAGTATATCTTCTTAGTTCTTGAATACCGGCCTTTGCACTCTCATTGTACATGCAAGCAATACATTTAATAATAAACATTGTTAGTAATATGATAGTAAATGTGCCCAAAATTAGACCACGATTCGTTTATGATTCGAGCGATATGTAAGAAATATAAGTAACAAATGTAACAAAAAGCCCAGGGGCCACATCGCTCACATGAGCAACAATAGTCATAACTGATTAAATGAATATAATAGTACCAAAGAAGATGGGGGGGGGGGGGGGGGATAGCGCAAATGCCTATTCGGTTTTGTCATGAAATACAATTTTGATTTTTTTTCCCAATTAAATCTGTTCAAATATATTGTAATATAATGCAATAGGACAATTTCTAAGCATATTCATTTTAAAAAATATATTTAACAAACAATAAGAAAAAAAAATTACCTGAAATTTTGATGGTATCGAATCCACAACATAAAAACCCTTGTTATATAAGGTTAGCTTATGTCTGGTGGTCTGACCACTGAGCCAGCTGTAGACTGTAAAAAAAATACCATGTGTGACTTTGACCGCGAATTTACGGACTTGTATTATTTTTTCAAAAAGTTCAATTGTTGGAACACAAAATGATATTTTTAATGTATAGTGGGTGATGTTTCCGCGTTTTTGTTGATTGAAACCGATTTGTTTTCCATTAAACCTTATTTACACTTTGAGAAAAATATGGAGCCAATACCCACTCTATAAAAGAAAAGGCATTGAACTTCTAAAAAATGACACTATTTGGAGGTTTTGATACGTATACGCCTGTTTGAGTCAATATATTCCAAGCATTGAACATATATAACGGTTAAAAACCGATTTTAAAATACATGAATCAGATTTATTAATATCTTAATTTTTCAGTATCTCATGCCGTATCCACCCATCTATTTCAAAATATCTTGACAATTAAGTACAGTAAATCTAAAAAAAAAATTACTGGCTGTTGTGTCAGTTTGCCAAATGATAAAGCTGATAAAGTTTTCTTCTGACCCTTCATCTTTTTTTTTTAATTTGAACCAGCTATTTTTTTTTTTTAATAATAACAGATCTAGATCATATCTAGAAATGTCTTTTATGAGCATGATAAACGAGTATAGGTTCAATCAGTGCATGGTGTCCTGAATGTATATATACTTGCAAAAATTGTTTCAAAAATCTCCATAGTTCTAAATTTTAAACGTCTGATAATTATTTTTCATGTCATAGTTAACTCCCTTTGTATATAAACAGAGTTACCCTTCATTTGGAAAAATCCACTGGGGGCGCAAAAATCTATTTCCTCCAAAAAACGGAGGTTGCCTAGACCTGTTCAAAGTCGAATTGTTGATCAGATCGAATTCTTTAATTATTTAAGGAATGAATTCAATATTTTTTAGTTTTATACGATATAAAATGGTTTGGGGCAGTTTACGCTTTATAAACGGCGAAGCGGTTTATAAAAAAGCGTAAACTGTTCCAAACCATTTTATATCGTATAAAACTAATAAATATTAAATTCATTCCTTATAATTTAATTTATTTGCGATCAATTGTTGATAAAAACGGTCATTTGATCTATAAAATGACATCAAATTGTACAAAATTCAAACGTAACGTCAGGCGGATTGATACGTTTTTGACGTTTGTCATACTATGACGTAGGCAACATTCTTTGTACGATATAAAATAAATTTTTCAACCAATCAGAAAGCGTGTTACAACCAGAATTAAATTATATCATAAATAAATAATTTCAAAAATAAATAAATAACAGATTCTTGGAATCTTTGGATGAGTTTTTTGATATCAGATTTTCGTTTTTTTTAATACAAAAATTCATATAATTTTCTTGAAAAATATATACAATTAAAAAATGGCAAGTAGCGCTGGATTTGTATTTTATACAGCATATGAGTTTATTGTGATTTCCATTTTTTGCACAAAATTATACACGGAAAATTTAATATATATAAGGAAAGTAGATACAGTAGGCTCTACACCATGTACACAGCGCGTCGAGGCAGTTTTTGGATTGTCCAATCAAAGGGCGGCTTTCGGTTTCAACGTTCGTAGAAAATGTTTTGCACACACGACAGCGATACGGTTAGGCTCTCTGTTAGAAGAGAATGAGGCCGGAAAAGATGTAGAGGTGTTTACATTTTTAATGGTAAGAGTTTTATGAACAATGTTACACTGAATAATTCCATAAATAAAACTGACATTTGAGTATGCAAGCTAGACTAACTTTTCTCTTGTCATGCCTACTTTCGTTTTCACATGGGATTCACAAACTATGAACTCGATTAACTACATACTTTTCCCTGGTTTGAGTATTTTTACCATTTAAGATATAAAAGTATCACTAAGTGAATTGCAATGGACAAGTCTTAACACTAGGCTATTTTTTATCTGTATAAAATATATTTACTTTCGTTTTGATGTGATTGAGGGCGTTCTACATGATTATAAAGTACTTAGTAATATTGTACTAATTTAGTACATTGATTTGTATAACAGGGAAAAGAGACTCTACAATCTACCATTAATTCATCTGCATTTCGTTTCAAGTTCTCAAAACTTTGGTTTAAATCACTATAATACAGTAAATATATGTCCAAGTCTTCAGGATTTGCTCTGTTTTGACATATATTGTGTTAGATCGTTTATCTGACTTCTCAAAATCTTGAACTTTTGGGAAATAGATGGCAGTTATTTATCCCACAGTAATTGGACGTTTTATCAAAGCAGTAAATGTAGTGGTGTTTTCTTTGTATCATTTCAACGAAAAACGCCACGTCTCAGGTTCTCCATATTTATTAATATTTTATTATGAACCCTGATTATAGATCAGGGTTCCAATTTGGTGCAAGACCCATTTAATGGGTGAATACTGAGTGACAGATACATATCGATGTCCTGAAGTTTGTGATTAATTAATAAATATAGTCAGGTAGTCTAAATAATTCAGGGACAAACTTGGCCTCTTAACTGGCTGAAAAACTATTGCTCTCTCCCTGACCAGCACAAAGAACTTGGCGGGAAACCCTCTCAACCAATGAAAAACACGGGTCTCAAAAACTACCCTGAGGTAGCATAAGTAAAATAAAAACCAAAAGTTAAGTATTGTATACTTTTATTTATTACGGAAAATCAGAACATCGCGGATATTCAAAAACACGAATTGTAGAAATTAATAGTTGCATTTAATAGTGTTGAATAATCGGAAAAATTCTAAAATCGATAATCGGTTAAAATCGGAGAAGCTTAATCGATCAATGATCGAAATAATCAGTAAATAAATTATTTACAAAATTCAATTTCTGTTTAGCATTTTTTATGCATAGAACAAACTAAGGACAACACATATTAAGTAATTTGAGTTTAATCTCAACATTTCAAGACAACTGTCTGTTGCATTAATAACAAAAAATAACAATAAAGGACTTGGAAAAGAGAAACATTTTTTTCCATAAGAAATAAACTGTCTAAAATGTTTGACTAGATCTGATCTGTTCAAGAATTCATAATGGCATCACACATCTACCAGACTACCAGTACTTCATGTTTTTGTTTAAAAAAATGAATAAGTCCACATTGCTGTGGCTGTTTGCATACTTTTTCTTGCATACTCGGCAAATCGCCGTAGTCATGTCCAAATTAGCTTTTATCGGTGGACTATCCGTCTTTTTGAGAAAGCCAAAGAACTTCCACACATCAGATTTTGCCTTCCCCGGGTAGGGAAATATTTTCATCTCGTTGTTATTTATCTCGTCGTCGACCTCGGACGCCATTTTCTCTTGTTTCGTTTTCAATTGTATCATGACTACCATCGTATTATTAATGCGTACGTGTTTGTTTCGTTTTACTCTTACACATGTTTATTGTAGCGACAATCGATCATAAAATTCGTAATCGATAATCGGAATCGGCAGCCCATAAACGATCGACAATCGATCGTCGGCGACAATCGTTTCACCATTAGCATTTAATATTTATTAACAATCATTTCAATAAAAACAAATTAAAAATAACACTCTACCACATATGCCCCCTCCACACAAAATGATGTCCTCGTCATTACACTTGGAGCAAATATGTAATAGAAACTGAAATATGAAATACAATAAAAAATATTATGATACACTTTACTCTTTGTCTAACATAGCATTTAACATGGCCCTGCACACCATATTTACAGCAAACTCTCCATCTCGCATCCACTGGGGAGGCTTCTTTGTTCTATGGGATCTACGAGGGAGGGGTATTTGGGGTCTGGTCTTGGTTCCTGAAATATCATCTGTGATATTGGTATTTGTAACTTCAACTGAAGATTTACTTACCTCATCATGATCAACTCCTTCTGTAACATCATCATTAGATGTGTTTACGCTATTTTCAGATGTTGATTAGAAGAATTTTCCTCCATGACGGAATGAGAAGCGTCCTCCTCGGCTTCCATACTCTGACTTCTCTTGTCTTCATAGTCGTCACCACTCTGATCAAGAGGGATATCTGGTGTTTGCGTAGTATGCCTAGGCATTGGTTTCACTTTCTTTGTGGCCACAAAGAAAACCTCTGATTCATCATCTGAATCATCATCTGTATCATCATCTATATCATCAGTCCTTTCTATTCCTTCTTGGAGCTGGTTCCTGTGAGAGGTGCGCTGTCTCCCTTCACCATTCTCTTTCTTCACAACAAATTCAGGGATTTCCAGGTTTGGTTGTGATAGTACAACATAAGGGTCTTCTTCCCATCTGTTGGAAAGCTTATGTTTCCCATCAAATGCTACAATCTTGACTAGTACCCGGTCTCCAACTTTGATGTTGTTTCCTCTTATTTTCTGGTCATAAAATCTCTTTTGTCTCTCTTGTGCTAACTTTGTTACTTTCATGGCTATCTTGAGTGCCTTCTCTATTCTGGTCACGTCTGCAACATAGCTACTCATCGGCTGATTCTTTGTACCATCACTCAAGCCAAAAGCTATGTCAACAGGTAACAAGGGCTGTCTCCCATACATCAGCAAGTACAGAGTTTGACCAGTGGTCTCTTGTCTTATAGAGTTGTAGGCATGCACCATAGGACCAACATACTTCTTCCAGTTCTGCGTCTGTTCAATTATTAATGTTCCCAACATCTGGAGCAATGTTCTGTTGAAGCGTGTTATAAAAGGCTTCAGCAGTCGTTTTAGCGGTTTGATTCTTGGTTGGTACAGCAACGGCGTATTTGGTGAAGTGATCAGTTATTACTAAAATGTGCTGATATCCTCCTTTTGAGGATTCTAATGAAATACAGGTGAATCTCGATAACTCGAACTTCATGGGACCATGATTAAACTTCGAGAGATCAAGTGTTCGAGAGATCAAAAGTTTAAAAAAAATCCGGAAATTTTTTTTGGTTCTGTTGAGATTGGCAGATACTAGTAATCCTTTGACTCTAATGCAGGTAGTCCAGAGAGAGCATCTGCATCAGAATTATTCCGACCTGGTCTGTACAAAATGTCGATTTTCTAGGATGGGAGCTGATGTTAGACACTCTTTCAGTGTTGAGAAAGCTTCTTCCTGATCCTTTTCCCACACAAAATCAGGCTTCTTTGTTGTCTTCTTGTGTGTAGTCTTTGATCTCGTTGTCGATGGAATCAGATTTGTAAGGGATAGGGCGATCACAGAGAAATCCTTGATAAACTTGCGGTAGTACCCCACAAATCCCCAAAACTTCCTTACTTCCTCTGCTTTTGTGGGTGTAGGCCACTCTCTAACCTTCTGGATCTTCTCATAAAGCGCAGGTATGTTGCAGGAGCATTAACCAATCCCATTGCCATCCGGTTATGCTCAAAGAATCCAAGGGGCCCACCGTAAAGGCAGTCCGCTCCTTGTACTCCGCTGCAATAGGGATCTGATAGTACCCTGATTTCATATCCAGGACTGAAAAATAAGTATTCCCAGCAAGTGAGTCAAGTATCTCATCGATACGAGGAAGAGCATAGTTGTCCTTCTTTGTTCTGCTGTTAAGGTGGCGATAGTCTATGCAGATCCTTAACTGTCCATTCTTCTTCCGGACTAGTACGACGTTGAACTAGAAAGGTCAGTGAGACCTTCTAATGATTCCAGCTGATAGTTGCTGTTCTAGATGTTCTCGTACTTCATTTAGCATAGATGGTGGAATGTGCCGGAAATGTTGTTTGAACGGAGACTCATCATTGAGCTCAATCCTGTGCTCAACATATGGGCAATATCTGATATCTGTGTCTCCTTTGGAGAACAATGAGTCAAACTTGCTGAGTAATCCTTTAACTTTCTGTAGTTGATCCTCAGAAAGCTCATCTCATGGTAAATTAACCTGAGTGAATACATCAGATGCCTCTGATAATTGGTCCTTTCTCGGAAAGTTCTGAATGCTTACTTGCTGTACCTCACAAAGTAAATCACGAGGATTTATTGTCACAGTATTTGTGGTGATATTGCTAACATATACTGGGATTGGGGCATTCTCAGTTGTGTCATACGTAATCACACTGGGCTCTATATCAAGATCAGTTGAAATACATGACCTTTCAGTAGGTGACAGCATCGCACACACAGGATAATACCTTTAAGGGAGCTTATCAAACTAGTAGCCTTGGATGGTCACACTACTGTTGGGCGGTATAGTGACAGTGTTCCACGAGAGCCAATGCATATGCACGCTGAGACAATCCCCTCTCGTGCAGCATCATGCAGTGAAATGCAATAAACGAAGGTGTATGTACTTTGACTTTTTGTAAAAATTGGACACCATTCCTGTCTTTTGTTTCAGATAAAAGTACTGAAAGAATGTTTGTGCCAATTAGAACTGGTACCGACTCATGGTATTTGGTATCATCTACTATGAGAAAGAGACATTGGATTGTTTGCGGTGAATCAGCAATGCCATCTACTTGTAACTCACATGATATGGCAACTCAGTAGCATCAGCACATTTAAGTGTTTATAAGCACTCAACTGGCTGCAGTGGAATATCGTGAAGATATGTATCATATTACGACTTAAAGTCAACACTGACGAGCCAGTATCAATGAGTGCCCTTGTCAACACACCTTGTACATGTACTTCTAATTTAATAGGTGACCCAACAAGAGTCACATTGTGTTTTGAAATGGATCTTATACATTTTAAATCATTTCTTGTTTCAATGGGACAATGTTTTATTTTGAAGCCCCTAGTTTGTCCCTCAGTAGTGGCCTCTATTGGTTTAAATCCTTGCGGCGATTGTCCCTGTATCCACCATATCCTCCTCTGTTGGGATAGGACTGGCCATAAGTTTCACCACCTCTGTATCCTCCTCTATATCCTCTGTATCCTCCTCTGTATTGACCTTGACTTCTACCATAATGGTGATAACCTCTACCAGATTGTCCACAGTCTCCAGTACCAATGTAGTTCCTAGTATTGTTCTGGTCACACCTGGGAGGTAATTGGTCTTTTAGGTTTGTTTGTTTAACTTCTCCAAGTCTCTTATCCATTGCTCCTAATTTTTGTAGAATTATTTCCAAAGATGAATCATCATCTCCTTTTCCAATCTTTGATACTTGTTGCTTCTTCTTCTCAGATGATGTAGCTGTAGAGGATGATGAGAACTGTAGGTCAAGTTCAATGGTGCGTAATTCCCTTCTTAGAGCTTCAAAGTCTTTGATGGTGTCATACTTGTATCGACTGGAATTTCGGAGGTTACTGTCCTTCAACCCAGACCATAGCTTGGTTCTGAGCATCTCATTCCTTGCATCTAGACTGATGGCTTTCCTCTCTATGCATCTCTGTTAGATACTCTCCAGTCTCAAACCATAATAAACCACAGTTTCTCTCTCTTCTTGTTGAGTAGCATAAAACTGCTGAATAAGCTTCTCTGTTGGATAAATATTACCAAATACACCATCTATTTGGTTAATATCTGTGCAGGAGTTGCATCTGTTGGCAAGGTTAAAAGCAAACTCCTTGCTTTTCCTATCAAGGAAGACCTTATGGACTGTAGTATAATGTTTGGAAAGCAAGCACCATCCCTCAGAGCACACTCTACATCATTCTTCTAAACCTCATTTGAAGTCTCGCATTTTTCCTCTCCTGAAAATGTCGAGAATCGAGGATGGACTGTCAATGAGTCAAATACAAACCCCGATTGATGATGATTAGTCGGTTCCTCCTCTTCTTCCTCCTCAAACTTAAAAGTAGTTTTCAGTCAAGTAGTTCAAGTACCTTCTGTATTGTTGGGGCGAGCACCACCTACCCAGGGGGAGCTTTGAACTACAGTCTTAAGTAATTGATAGCGAGCGCAGGGGGGGGGGGGGGGTCCAAAACCGTTTTTCTTATATGATCAGCAATTTTTTTTATACGTAAATTATATTTTTTTAAACGGGGGGGGGGGGGGGGGGGGGGGGGGTGGACTTTATAATAAGTCAATTTTTTATATGCAAGTTTAAGAAAAATGTCTGCTGCAAGGAAAGAGGAAATAAACTGCAATTAACATTATGTTAAAATCTTTATTATTCAACAACATTGTAAAAACTGAGATAAATTCTATCTAAATAAATAAACAATCTTATAAATTATGAATAATGAAAATTTACTAGAAAAAAATAGGCATGTTTATATTTTATTTTGCATTCAAATTCATTTACGTTACGTTGATACTTTTATTTTTGTTGATTTATCATAATTCATTATTTGATCACATGCTGCGCTCGCCCCAACGGTCGCACCGTTAAACATATTATTCATCATTTGTCAATACTTTATAAACTGTATGTTGTGACAAATAATCAATCATACGCTTCACTTGTTGCTGAGTGAGAGTATTTTCTTCACCCTTTTTCAAGTGTTCACTCTCTTCAGCTGCTTCAGCCATACTTATACTTACCAGGGTAAATCTATCTAAATCCCACTAACCAGTGTGTATGCACCAAGGTAACTAAGATTGTACTATGCTGCTAAGGTAAATTAATTCCCTTAAGTAATCTACAATATACTATGCTATGTAGCTATCAGAAACTAAACTATTAATTAAATAGTAGTAAATTTTCTTATTGGTAATTTTTCAATCTGCACTCGAAGCTACAAATAAAATAATCAATTAAATGCTGACAAAATAATTAAATGGTAAACAAATTTTTTTTAACTCTAAATTTAAATTACGAATAAGCTATCAGCAAATTAAAATCTGGAGCTGAAAAAGAAGCTTGAAGATTAACAATATTTTCTAATCGCAGAGAATGCTGAAATTAAAAAGTAACAACTTGCACAGGGGCAAGTTTCTAGTTTCTAAATCTAAACTAGATCAGCAATGTATAGGTGCAGTCAAGCGTGACGAAATTCCGGACACCAATGCAATTTCTATTTATATCTCTACACACTGATTAATAAAACATAATAATTCAACACACCTCTGTAGCTCTAATGTAATATGGCCACAATACTATGGACTATATTCCCAAGTACCGGCTATTGGTACTTTGCGGAACGGAACGGAACGGAACCAGTTAAGAGGCCCCTAACGGGGAAACTGAAATTAAAAAAAAAAAACGCCATTATTTCAATTAAACCCGTCTTTTATGGAAGGTTTTTTTCTCAAATTTTGATGTTTTAAAGCACCACATGTGTATTACATGAAATATGCCACGCATTGCCCTATAAGTCATTACACGTTTCTTTCCCAAAATAAACCCAAACGCACTGGTTTTTTTCAGATGCAAGATTGACCCTGAACATATAAATTTGAAATTTAAACCAAACTCAATAGATCTATGCGCAACATCAATTAAAAATAATGAAGTAATCTCTATTCTCAATAATTTTCTTCCAGTTCTGTTCCGTTCTGCAAAATACCATTATCCGTGAGGATATTGGTATTAAACTGAACGGAACGGAATCTTTCAAACTTACTAAAATATAAAACATATCATAACAACTTCTCACCGTTTCTATATTCTTTCGAAATAAATGAAGTAAACTAACAAACCATTTCATCCATTCACACATCTTGCGTATGTGCATATCATTCCAGCGGCATTTGTGTGCTTGTGTTGTGTAAAACGTCAACTTTTATTTCATTCTTGAATCCATTATATGTTATTTACACGAGTGAATTTACAAGTTTGTTACTCAAGCTAGCAAAAACACAATGCCTATTTCTACATTAAGATGAATTCTAAAATATACTAAGGACATTCGCAAGGAAAAAGATCAATATTCATTATTGACCTTACTTCTGAAAAATTTTCTTCCGGTTCCGTTCCGTTCTGCAAAATACCATTATCCGTGGGGATATTGGTATTTAACGGAACGGAATCTTTCAAACTTACTGAAATATAAAACATATCATAACAACTTCTCGCCATTTCTATATTCTTTCGAAATAAATGAAGCAAACTAACAAACCATTTCATCCATTCACACATCTTGCGTTTGTGCATATCATTCCAGCGTTTGTGTGCTTGTGTTGTGTAAAACGTCAACTTTTATTTCATTCTTGAATCCATTATATGTTATTTACACGGGTGAATTTACAATTTGTTACTCAAGCTAGCAAAAAACACAATGCCTATTTCTACATTAAGATGAATTTTAAAATATACTAAGGACATTTGCAAGGAAAAAGATCAATATTCATTATTGACCTTACTTCTGAAAAATTTTCTTCCGGTTCCGTTCCGTTCTGCAAAATACCATTATCCGTGTGGATATTGGTATTTAACGGAACGGAATCTTTCAAACTTACTAAAATATGAAACATATCATAACAACTTCTGGCCGTTTCTATATTCTTTCGAAATAAATGAAGCAAACTAATAAACCATTTCATCCATTCACACATCTTGCGTATGTGCATATCATTCCAGCGGCGTTTGTGTGCTTGTGTTGTGTTAAACGTCTAGTGTTAAAAATGGCGAATATGTTTTCTCCTCTAAGCTTACCCAAGGCTAACTGTCTTAGATTTTTATAAATTTACATAATTTTAGAGTACTTACTATTACAAGTTTAATCTCTTTTGTTTAAAACATCCATCCTGTACAAATCTGTTTTAAAATTTCCCTGTTATTCAGAACTAATAAGATTCCCTCCCACTACCCCGATCTTAAATTTTTTTTAAATGAAATAAACATCTCAATGATGAAATTTTTTTATGAGTAACTAAGAATGAATTAAAACGAAAACTAAGAAAAATCATTGTCGCATTTTACCTGTGGAGTTTAACATTTCTACCAACCCAGCATTAGCTAAATAAATGCTTTAATTTTGCCTCCGTTTATCTCTAACTCTTCTTGAAATCTAGAAAAATATCAGTTATATAAAAGTTTAAATAATTTCTACTCTGTGAGTGATATATAAATAATATATATTAAGAAACCCCAAAATTCAAATTTTCATATGTCAAACTCGCAATTGCTCATATTTTCCACCATCTTGAAACTCTTGTGCTTTTACTAAAAGTAGGAGTAAACTTTTGTATACACGGGTTCAACACTAGTGTCGTGAAATACATGTTTTATTAACAACTCTGGCAACCCGAGTCACTCGTGTCGTTCAATTAAACTTGCCAAATGCGCTTGATATAATATAAATGCTGCTTGATATAAGCATTGTGTTATGCTAGTGTGATTAACCATGCAACTAGTTCTGTCGTGACAATAATATGGGTTAAAGAATGAAATAAGAGTTGTCGTTAGTAAGTTTGAAAGATTCCGTTCCGTTCCGTTAAATACCAATATCGGAACGGAACCGGAAGAAAATTTTTCAGAAGTAAGGTCAATAATGAATGTTGATCCTTTTCCTTGCGAATGTCCTAAGTATATTTTAGAATTCATCTTAAGCATGATGTTTACTCAGAATGAAAAAAAATTCCACTGATGATAATGAAAAACCAACTATTGTGTGTTATTGACCTTACATGGTAGTGTTATTCTTCACTCTCAAAAAAGTAGGTCAATGACCTACTTTTTGAGTTAATGACTATTGAATATTTTTGGGAAATTCGAGAAAAATCCATAAAAATTTTACACTATGATTCAGATTTTTTTAATTGTGAAAATAATACAAATTTTTTTAATTGTGAAAATAATACAAATTGCTTAACTCTTTAACAAATGAAATACAGTTTATGAATGGTAGTGACATTAAATAGATACAAAGCATTAAGTTTTCATTCACAATTTTTATAGATATTCTAGTCTGTTAGTCAAGTCAGTTTTCAAATTACTACCCATTTTTGATTCAATATAACAAAAAACTGAATGATGATAATGCTAAAACATTTATAGTATTAAACTAAGTATATTGACCTTTCTCTGCTGGTATAAAATTTATATGCGGTCAATGATCAGAATTTTGAGATGTGGTGTCTTTTATCACTTTTAAGCATTTTTCAATATTTTTGTAGTGTGTGCCATACGATTATCTAAACGAAAAAGCAAGATAAAACCAACAGAAAATATGCAAAATTATGTTGACTAACAAATAAAATCTTAACTTTAAATATCATAGCACTACCAAAAATATTTCAGTGGAAAACAAAATCTGAAAAATTTAGTCCGAATTTCCTCTGTTTTGCTAAAAGTCAAACTTTGTCAGAGCCTAATTCCATAATTTCGTAAAAATATCGATTGTTATATTAATGATAATTCATTTCATAAATACTTTTTGTATTTAAAACAAATTTTACTCATGAAATTGAACTTTTTAACAATCTGGATTTGAGAACTCAAACCCTGGGTAAACAACGTCCTTAATTAAGGTCAGGATCTAGTAAATGATTCTAGACTGTCTTTTTGGTGCAAGAACCATTATGACGTCATTATTGATTTGATCAATCTTTTCCCGTATTTTACGGCTTTAAAGGAATTACGTAGAAAATAAAACAATATTTTAACATTCTTTATTTAATCACGGGTAAAGTAATTCGGGTACCTACATTCAATTTGACATCATTTTAAAGAGGAGGTCAAGAGCTTGTTTAATGTCGTTTTTGGAGAGCTTGTAGGCATTCTTGATATATTTCATTAGTCAAAAATGGACAAAACTCCGAGATTTTTTACTTTTATCCTTCATATTTCATTGAAAATGGTTGTTTAAAACATGATTTTTCATTGTGTTTACCAAAAATTTAAGCCCCGGTACACCCTATGAAACAAAGCTATTGTTATGAAACATCATTAAAAGAATGTATATCTTGAATTTCATAAACCTGTAGGCACCTTTCATTTACTAGATCTTGACCTTAATGTAGAAATAGGCATTGCGTTTTTTTGCTAGCTTGAGTAACAAACTTATTTCGAAAGAATATAGAAACGGTGAGAAGTTGTTATGATATGTTTTATATTTCAGTAAGTTTGAAAGATTCCGTTCCGTTAAATACCAATATCCCCACGGATAATGGTATTTTGTGGAACGGAACGGAACCGGAAGAAAATTATTGAGAATAGAGATTACTTCATTATTTTTAATCGATGATGCGCATAGATCTATTGAGTTTGGTTTAAATCTCAAATTTATATGTTCAGGGTCAATCTTGCATCTGAAAAAAACCAGTGCATTTTGGGTTTATTTCGGGAAAGAAACGTGTAATGACTTATAGGGCAATGCGTGTCATATTTCATGTAATACACATGTGGTGCTTTAAAACATCAAAATTTGAGAAAAAAACCTTCCATATAAGACGGGTTTTATTGAAATAATGACGTTTTTTTTATGGCGTCGAGCGAAGCTCGAAAGCCATCTAGGGATCGTACGTCCGGAAGTTACATTTTTAGGAGCCAAACAACTCAAATGAGTGCAAAGTTTTCGTATGTGTTTGAAGAAAAAGAGATGACATACTTCAATTTCGAGCAGAAATGTACGTCAACAAAACAAGTTTGCAGATTCAAAATGGTTGCCGTCTTTAAAAATGTTCACATTTTATTGAAACAATATGTCTCGGTTTCAGCGGATGAATACACTAGCACCGAGACACATCGATAGCTGGGCTTACATACTCAATTTGGTTATGAAATGTACTAGCCTGCAAAATAGATTATTTTGTATCCATATCGAAAATTGACAATGCACAAATGTTTGATCTTGTAGAAACAAAACTTCCTAATCGAGCGATAAGTACATCTACAACCGAAAGTTATTTTAAACCAACTAGTGAACTACTTTCACTTTGTAAACAACGTGAATGGGTGCTTTCTTTTATCTACCCCTGATCTTTTCGGCCCGTGTCATTTGGACCCTTGTGAATTTTAGATGAAATTGATAATAAGAGACAGAGTGGTTATCAGCAGTATACAATATATAGAATTAAATACAATAATAATTTTAATATTTATTTCCATATAAATAGAGAAAAAAAATTTTAACTCCTAAGATATTTCTAAAGATATTTTAAATTTTCAATTGAAATTCAAAACGTATTAAGAATTAGGTGAGCAAATTTGTAATGAATTGTAATTTAATTAGTTATGTGATAAATAACATTTTCTATTTTTTTTAAAGTTGACCAATGTATTTTTTTTTTTTTTAATTTTTTTTAATTTTCGTTAATTTATGAAAAAAATACCAGCTTTTGAACTTGGTCATTTTTGGCAAAATAATGCATATAGGGTACCCTCATTGTACGGATAAGTCCTCCGAAAGTTTTCAAAAAAGGAAATTGTTCTTTTGCAGATCAATTATACATATATCAGAGTTATGCATATTGCTAGAATTTTGATTTTCGATAATTTATGAAAAAAATACTAGCTTTTGAACTTTGTCATTTTTTGGCAAAATATTGCATATAGTGTACCCTTATTGTACGGATAACTCCTCCTACAGTTTTCAAAATAGGAAGTTGTTCTTTTGCAGATCAATTAAACATATATCAGAGGTATGCATATTGCTAGAATTTTGATTTTTGATAATTTATGAAAAAAATACCAGCTTTTGAACTTGGTCATTTTTGGCAAAATATTGCATATAGTGTACCCTTATTGTACGGATAACCACTCCTACAGTTCTCAAGATAGGAAATTTTTCTTTTGCAGATCAGTTATACATATATCAGAGGTGTGCTTTTTGCTAGGATTTTGGTTACTGATAATTTATGAAAAAAATACCAGCTTTTGAATTTAGTCATTTTTTGGCAAAATATTGCATATAGTGTACCCTCTTTGTACGGATAACTCCTCTTACAGTTTTCAAGATAAGAAGTTGTTCTTTTGCAGATCAATTATACATATATCAGAGGTGTGCATATTGCTAGGATTTTGATTACTGATAATTTGTGAAAAAAATACCAGCTTTTGAAGTTAATCAATTTTTAGCAAAATATTGCATATAGGGTAACCTCATTGTACGGATAACTATTCCAATTTTTATAGATAAAAAGTTATTCTTTTGCAGGTTAATTGTACATGTATCAGAGGTGTGCATATTTCTAGGATTTTTATTTCTGATTATTTATGAAAAAAATACTAGCTTTTGAACTAAGTCTTTTTTAGCAAAATATTGCATATGGGGTACTTTATTTCACTGGATATGGGTTGACATGGATTATGGATACAGTTCGCATATAAAAAGAAAACCCGGTTAGCTGTCACATTGACAGCTTTTCACTTGTTTAAAAAATTATTTAGGTTTTTACTCTTCAAATTAACTTTAACTCGACGCCATTGTGGCCCTTCAGGCCTTTGATTTTAAATTTCAGTTTTCCCGTTAGGGGCCTCTTAACTGGTTCCGTTCCGTTCCGTTCCGCAAAGTACCAATAGCCCAAGTACCCAAACTCTGTCACCGTAAGCAGAAAACATTCCTTGTTTCTCTGTAAATTAGGCCAGCATTTTTTTATTTTTAGGTTTACAAACCTTTTTAGAAAAAAAATAAAATTACAAAAAAGATCTTTTTTTTTTCTCCCCGACAGCAAATTTTTCCTAGTAGGAAAAGTGTATCGTCATTGTTATCACAGAGGCATAAAATCTGCTCTTTTTGTGTCACGATAGCCTAAAAATTTCTTACGCATCTTTTTCTCGTGCTACATTCTTCAGAGAAGCTTCTACAAACACTCTGCTGTAAGTTTCATACTTTGAAGTTTTACCGACAGTGTTGACCAGTGGCTAGACGAGATAGTCACACCTCACTGAACAAGGCTTCGATAGTTACCTGTGCAGCTGTTTTCAAGTACATCACTGTAAAATGATTCCCTTTCTTTTTGTGTTGAATTGACATATATATTCAATGGCTTTTAAAAAAAATTATTTTTAAAAAGAGAGAGAGAGAAAGAGAGAGAGATGTATTACATATATTATAAATTTCTGCAGTAACTATTCTCATGAACAAATTTTAAAGTGATCGACCTGCCTAGTGAATTAAAAAAAAGATCATATTTTGCATATTATTGTTTGCGCATTTTCCGTTATTTTCAATTAAAATTTACCATTATATAATTAATTGCATAGTTGTACTTTGTACATGGAAATTCAACAGGATAAAATACATGCACACAGATTTAATAGAGTCTGTTCACTTCCACAATGTTATGTTTGAGTTTTCTCACATATAAACACCCAAACCATTTTTGTAAATAAAATGTGAGAGATCAATGAAGTTGAATATTTTTTAACTAGTCTACTGCAGAAAACATGAAAGTTATAAATATTTTGTATATTAATAATTATATACTAGTATCATAGAGGAGAAAACATTATGACTTTATGTACATAAAATTTAGGTTTTTTTTTATAAAATGAAATGTTGACATGACATGACTAGTAACTTTGAATCTTGGGCTAGTAACTTTGTGGCCAAATTTTGTAATTGCACACCCCTGACATTGCTATATGTACATGTAATATCAAAGCTGTGTGTCTAATATTCTATTGTACTATTTCAGTGATATGTAACACAGATGACATACTTTTCACATGCTACACTTGATGCAGTTACACACCACTATCATGAAGTTGTCATTCATTATATCATTAGAACAAAGATGATGTCATAAAAAAAAAAATTTTCCTACAGAACTTTACAATTTTGTAGTTCGTAAACATAAAAATAAAAAAATTGTAGGTCAGAAGAGATTTTTATTTTTTTTTTATTTCCTCCTCCTACGGAACATTATCATTTTGTTGTTTGTAAACCTAAAAATAAAATAATGCTGGCCTTATTTTTTTTCAGTTTTTATCATTTGCAATCACTTAATATAATTTGAAACATTATAATCTATATAATTATTAACAAAAATATTTTTATTATTATTCAAATAAGGTGAAATTTCTTCTATCATTACTAAACTTACAGAGAGTCCCAAGAGTTTTCGCATAATGTTATTTTTCATGGGCAAAGAGATTGAAATTATGCCTCAGACAGCTGTTTTAAAGGGATAAAAATGCTTTTTATCAAGTTTATTAGGAATATTTCAGTGTGAACGTGTTTTTTGACAAAATTTGCAACATTGTGTTGGAGGATTTGCCTAACTTTTGTCAAGTAAGTTGTTTTTGACCTTGTTTACAAAGTGTGTCCTACTTTCGATTCTTCCTTTGTGTATTATTTATATATATGTCATAGAGAGCAGAGCGGATAAGATGCCCCTGTGTGTCAGGGGAGTTCTTGTGAAGTTCATTCTATCTGGCAGAAAGTTTTTATTCCCTCGCACAACTTGTTGTGAGGGGGATATAGCATCGCTGCTGTGCGTGTGTGTGTATGTATGTATGTATGTGTGTCCATTTCAGCCTATTTAGCAAAATTCAAACAAAACCCTTGCATGCATGTGTATCAAACTTCGTACACTTCATAAGCATGTTTATAGGACATACCCTATTTATTTTCAAGGAATTCTGAAACTTAAATTTGCCTACACGTGTTGTCTAAAAGTGTAATGTATGTCACTGGATAAAGAGAATTTATTTAACTAAATTACTAAACTTTAACACTTTTGTGGTGTGTTTTCCCTAGCAATGGGAGCAATTGTACAACCACGTAAATGCACCCATCCCCCATGGATACACGCAGAGCGTGCATGGGGATAGGAATAAATGAATTAAATTCAAATGGTTTTTAACAAGTTAAATATTTGGTCTCTTCAATTACTTGTTTATTTCTGAATAATGCATTTCCCCGCACAATATTTTCACTTCGTGAGGGGATGCACCGCTTTGCGGTTCCATTGTTAAAACTTAAATAGTGACAGACGCCACTGGACTAAGTGTGCTTAAAAAAGTATGGTAGCCATTTTTATAAAACTTATTCAATTCTTTTTCTGGACTTGACAGGTCTGCTTCCATTGATGTCTTTTGGACTTAATAGTCTGCTTTGTGACTGTTACGCTAAAGTTCACTATACTGTTTCATTATTTTTCATGGGATGCACATTCATTTTAATATCTGTTAATTGTTCGTTACTCAAACAATGAGGTCCATAATTGGCCATTGCTTCATTAAGATATTCATTAGATTGTTAAATTGATATGCCTCAATACACTGACCTTAAAAACTGCGAACAGAATATACAATAAATAGATAAAGAAAAGTTGTTAACATATATCAATTAGCTAGGACAACTAAGAATTAATGTTTTGGTGCCTTTTTGGCCCTATCTATGCCCATGGATGATACTTCTGGGAATTCATGATACTAGTCATGCCTTGGATGCTGTGTGTGACTGATATTTTCTGGTTTTTTTATTACAATGCCCATGTAATAATAATCCAATATATAGTTTATTTTTATTTTTTTGTTTTGCAGGGAAATTAATACAAGAGAGTTGGCATCAAGCATAAAACATTAAACAAAAAATCAACAAATAATGGCTACTGGTGGAGAAATTGAAGATGAGGAGAACAAACTGCTTAATATGTTGGAGAAATGGTCAATAGGTACTGGTTAGTTTAAAAAAAAAATTTCCGCTCACAAAAAAGGAATTTCCTTTCACCTACCCTCTATCATCTCTTTTTCTATCTGTCAATTTTGACAGTTCTGACTGTAAAAACTTTTACATTCTTTACTTTTCCAGTAGCACAGACTTTTACACAGCCAATTTCAACTACCGTATTTTTCGAAAATTAGGTCGATACGGTTTATTGGGCGAAGGAGGCCGTTTTTAGCCAAAAAATAAAAAAAAGTATAAATAGGTCGACTTCGAAGAATTGGTCGAAAAATTACCGCTAGTTCTAATGAATAAATGGTTTAAACCAATAACGTTATCATATAGTAAACTTTAATCTTATTTCACAGTTTTAAACAAAAGGGAAATAAAATGTATTTCTTGAAAACATCGTAAGAAAATGTCTGAAATTGCATCAAAATTTTCAAACCAATTAATTCAGTACGGCCTGTTTTAATTTAAGATCGTTTTTTATTACTTCCCTGCCATGTGTACAAACTGGTGTTAACCGTGGGATAGTAACCTAGCCTGGAGGCATGACTACGGCAGCACATGCCACCCTGTGTCGCTGTATGACTTTTTACTGTGTATATACACACAAGTCAACCTCTGATCTTATTGAAGCCTGCAGGCATGAGTAGCATGTGCCGAGAGTTCAACTGTGTATAAACAAAGTAAGCGCTACCCAGACTGATTTGAGAGACACCTGGCTAAAATTTCATGGAAAGTTTTATGTTGAATATACAGAGAAATTCATGTTCATGTATTCTATTATGAAAACAAATTGTTTTTTTTTTTTATTTCTACCCGACGATATTTTTCCCCCGTAATTACCCTTTGTACGGTTCTCATTTTACTTTTACCGCGCGAAATCGATTTCCTGTTTATTTTAAGCACACAATCAAAATGCATGACAGCAGATAATTATGATTGAAAGATGATTCAGTCAGTGATCTAAGTAAGAAATGTAAGAAGAAATAAATCTATTTACATTTAATTTTGTTTAAATGATAAATTACTACATTGATTAAAATCCATACGATTTTTACACAGAAATTCAAGCAGTATTATAGTAAACACTCATGATTTTATTGGAGGGTTGCATTAATTTTTGCAAAATTTCATATCAAATTTTCCAACCAAAAAACCCCCCATAAATTGGGCGAAGCGATGAATAGGGCGAGGTCCACGTGTCAGGGGAAAAAAGTATCAACCTAATTTCAAAAAAATACGGTATAAGTAAAGGGCCTATAAGGACCCAATTTTAAGCCACCTCCCTTAAAATTTACCTGGATTGATATCAATAACATACCGCTTGTCAATTAAGCAAGGAACATATCCTGAGCCCTGATTGACAGATTTGATCAAGCGTGTCAGCTGGACAACAAGTCCGGGGGTGTTGATAGCAATTAACGGTTCAGTTAACTTATGAGCATCATCCCCTTTTTATCTACGGCAAATATTTGATGGTTTTTTTAAAATTTCTTTGCAATTGAATATATGAACATCCAATTGGAAATAAGTTACACATATTAGTTTTTGGAAATGAATAAGAGCATTGAAGAGGGAATATAATGCTTATGATGAGATAGAATGACCCAGAGAAAAAAGGAAACTTCTCTGTAGAAGCAGTACAAGCTATTATTTTACGACATAAAATAGTGGCCCGCATTTTCTCGAAGAATGTCAACCATGCATTTTTGTTAAATTGAACAAAATGTTCAACCAATAGTCTATTAGACATTTTTATACCATGTTGTAAATACCGTACGAGCAATCACTGTAGAAATATCAAATAGTTTGGAATGGTAAAATTTAAAAAGGTAAAAAAAATCTAGTCTGTTTAAAGTTCCCCGAATACCGTGAGAATAATGGAAGACCATTTGTCTAGGCTCTGAAAGAATAACGTAACATCATTTTGTCAATGATGTAATATAAGCTAGTAATAAAACTTCAGAGATGATAAAAAAATAATAAGAAACTTAAATTTTATAAGTGTTCTACAATTAAAGTGATGACAGTCAAAAGGACTTAAAGTATAATTTTTTTCTCAAATGAATTATAGGTTAAATCAAGAAAAAATATTCAGATAAAATGAATTTAACAGAGTTTGACACTAACTTTATTACTTTTGTGGACCGCAGGTCCACTGGTCAAGAATTTTTATGAGTTATGTGCCTTGGACTTCGAAAATTTCAATTATTTGTAGTTTCCATTCATTTTCTTTGCAGATGTTTCCAAGGGAGGGGGGTATAAGTGTTTTACAAACATCTCTTGTTTCATAAGTGATAAAAAAAAAATTCTTAAAAGTGGTTACAAGATTGCATTAAAGCATGAGTAGTGAGAACTAAAGTCAGCTAAGTTGAATGTAATTTTATTTTTCAGGTGAAGAAGAGAGATGTACACCACAATGTTGGACTGTTTCCGAAATAGAAGTATGGAACAAAAAAAGGAGTATTCTATTACCAGTAAAAAATGTGCTCCCTGCCATTTTACAGTTCCTTGTACAAAGACAACAAAAAGTAATTTGCAAAATTGCAGAAAAAAATGGATTTGACATTCATCTTGACAGGTCAAAAAATCGCCTTGAAGCTGAGACTGTAGGTGATCAAGAAGAAGAAGCATTGGATAAAATGATTGAGAAATTTATTCAAAAAATTGAAGCTGTTTGTGACATGTATAGCGTTAAAGCTTTCGTAATTGAGGACAATGTTTGGCCGTGTGTTGAGAGAGAATTTAATGAGAAGGCAAAGGATGCATTCAAGGAGAGTTTTTTACAGGTCTACAAGAAATGCGAGGGTACCTACTGTCTTATTGGATTTGCTGAGACTTTTGAAAAGTATGCATCCCTTCTTTTGTACATAAGCAGTCAATACAAAGCAATCAGGATAGAAAACAAGGAGCTGTTTGATGCTCTAGAACTGGAAAAAATCTTGGACTCAGGGTTCAAGCAGGTGAAGGTAGCTGTTCATGGTGACCTGTTACTGCTACAAGGGGAGGAAGAAGTTATCAAGGAATGTGCCAAACACTATGAAGAGCTATCTAAAACAGAGAACATGCATTTTGCAATAAGAGTTGTTTCTAAAAATATGTATGAATTTCTCAAACGGAAAAGGTCAAAAATTTCCAGCTGTCTTTTTGCAAAAGGTTATTGTGTTTATTGGACAGTAAAAAAAGGAGGGGAGAAATATTTCCTTACTTGCAGTAGTATTTCTGGAAAACCAGAAAAAGAAATTGATTTCTTAACTAATTGCATAGTGAAGGAAATTGAACTTGACGAGAACTATCTTCAAGGGGAACAAGTAAGCTCAAAGATTGAACAGATGGAGAATGCTAAACTCTTTACATCAGAAAGTGGGATAAAAACTCTTTTGTATTATGGCAACATAGATTTCCTGGAAAAAGCTGAAGCTAAGGGAACCCAACAAAGGTTCTGGTTTGATCAAACAATTGCAAGCTCCGGGTTATTAAGATTCTTAAACAGATTGGAAGTGCAGAGTTTTATTAATTCGAAACTTCCTAATCATGCTGCGAAGTGGTCCATTATTGAGGATAAAAGAAAACTTAGAGTAAGCTGTCAATGTTTAGCTGAAGTTGATCGCCTTGTTTCCTTAATATTGGACCAAGTTT
This sequence comes from Magallana angulata, assembly GCF_025612915.1. Lineage (NCBI taxonomy): Eukaryota > Metazoa > Mollusca > Bivalvia > Ostreida > Ostreidae > Magallana > Magallana angulata. Next base: position 30,489,134 of record NC_069116.1, read on the forward strand.
GGTGTGTTTCCAAACCTTCAGAAGTTTGCAAAACTGATCCAGTGAAACAGTTCTTGAAGGATCATTCAAATCTCGTGGAAATTGAGCAAGATGAAAAGTATTGTACATTTTATGTCACAGTGGATCTTAAGGATGAGTTGGGAAGGTTGTTAGGAGTACAAGCTTTGAGCGAAATTGATGAAGATGAAAATGATTCTGAAATATGCAGTGAAATACCCACAGAAAGAGTGAATGTGTTTATCGAACCAGATATTAAGATATACCTATTTAAAAGATGCAATGCTCAATTGACAAAAATTAGTGAGGACTTCAATGTTTGTATATCATATAAAGGAACAAGTTTGGAGTTGAAAGGCAAATCAAAGGAAAATGTGTTGCATGCAAAACAGGATCTGCTAGAGCTGCTCAATAGTGTTGTTTATCAAAAAGACATAGTCAGAATAAAAAGGGAATCATGGAATATTGAAATACTGAAAAAAAAGATAAATGAATTGGAGCAAAAAAATCCATGTTCATTTATGCTTTCTAAAAAAGATGAAGAACCAGAGTATCTTAAATGTTGGGATGCTCAAAATGTTCGCATTGTTGCTGCTGAAGGTAGTCTAGAAGATACAATGTGTGATGTGTTGGTTTGTTTCATGGACCAAAACTTGCAACCTGTGGGAAGGTCAAGTAAAAAGATATTTATGACAGGTAGGTCAAAAGATATATTAAAGTTTTAGCATGTTAGTTTACAATGTAGGTTTTTGAGTTATACAAGCGACTATTTGATTTGTTTTACTTAAAAAATTAATTTTGCTAATTGATTTTAATTTTTATGCATTTTCAAATTCATAAAACATTAACATGTAAATATTTAAAACGGGGATTTTGCCTTAAGATTTGTAAATAGTCACAGCATTACCAGGTTTACTGTATTTTACAATCATTTACCAGATAACTTAAGTTTATGTTTTATCATTGTAAGTTGTTTGTCTTAATTCAGGTAGATGGACAGAAATAGAAGATGCTGTAAAAAACATTAAAGAATTACAGAGAAAAAATTGGTTACCAAATTCATCTAAATGCAAAGTGTATTCATCAGGAGAGACTGGGTTCTTAAAATGTAGACAATTACTTTTTGTAAGCTCAGAGAATTTGCTGAAAGACATTGAGGAGGTATGGAATAAGGTTCTTGAAGATGCTTATGAAAACCAATGGCGCAGCATTTGTTTCCCTATGGAGTTGTCGCTGATTACTGATGGAATTCTTGCTGGATTTTTGTCTATTCTAGCTAAAGGGGTTTCTAAAAGATTGAAGAACAGTCTTGAAATCCAATTTTGCACATGGGATACAAATGAATCATTAAGGGGAAGGATTCTTGATATTTTCCATCAATATTTATCCTCAAGATATATACCAATACATTGTCTTGCAGATGAAAAGGAAAGGATGCAAGGCACAAAGAAAAGTAAATATGTTATACTGCTTCTATTCCACAATTTGATTTTTTGCCTCGGGGGTACTGCACAAATAAAGGCATACATGATATACTATAGTAATTGACAGGTAACATGATAAAGAGCAGGTGCTAGCAAGTGCTTGCCAAAATTCCATATACCTACTGTACAATTTGTCAAATTTTGGCGAGCATTAATGGGCACCTGCTCTGCTCACCTCACCTCCCATATATGGGAAAAAAGTGCTGATCTTTAAATTTAATTTAAAAAGATTAAAAGAGGAATAAATCAAGATTAGATGTACTCTTGTACAAAACAACTTCCCCTCACTTTTACAACATTGTTTGGCATATTACAGCTGTATTCACTTTGAGTCATTTATCAAGAGAATAAGCTATCAACTATTCAGACAAAAACTGATAGTTTAGTCTTTATTGTCATGAAAGCTCTAGCTAAATCCAGTAAAACACGCTTATAACAAAGTGACAGGGATGGGCAATTTTGTTTCATTATAAACTTTATTTGTTATATTCATTAGCATCATGTGTTTTCAAAAAGCCACATGGAACGAAATTCACTTCAATATAAGTGTGTTTTACTGTATGTTGCATTGTCAATCAGCTGATAATTAAAAAAATCCATTTTGAAATAACCTTCTTTGACCCTCTCGGGCCCCGTAAGGACAATTAATGGCTATTAGTACGAGGGTTGATCCAAAATTAATGTTACAGATGCGACAAAATCGTGAAAAAACTGCGTAAAGTGGCAAAGATATCTACCTAATTCAATTCAGACCTGAAAATTTTAATGCATTGTGGTAATGATTTCTGAAGATACAGTACAGGTCACGAGTATCCCGACACCCACCGTGTAAAAAACACGGTGGAAAACGGTCTGTGTCAACACCGTGTACACGGTGTGACACCGTGTATGTGTATTGGAAAATTCAAGAAAAAGCACCGTGTCCGCCCGTGTAACTCCGTAGCCATTGTGTCACTCCGTGGATATCGTTACCTGAGACGTTGATAAAAATAGCGTATGTTTAGAAATAAATAAATTATGGTTAAACAATGGTTGAAACTTATATATCCTTTTCAAATTAAAAATAGAAAAAAAGAATGTCAACTTAAGTTAATTTTTTGTGATCTGAAAATTCGACGTAAATGGGTACCTTTTAATTCATTTGTTCTTAAATAAATTGAAATAAATTCACCAAATATATTTATTAATCAATTAATGTATAATCAATTTTCAAATCAATTAAATTCATCGGGTTTTTTTTCTTAACACTCGTGATGTTGTAACTGACGATCGGATTAAAATTGGGAGCTTAAACGACTTATCTGTTATCTGTTATCTGTTATAACTTTGTTATATTTAATTAATTTACAGACTTACTTTAAACCAATTAAAAATTGAGAAAAAAACCATTTCAGACATGTGGATGTGCTGTAGTAAATGACAACCCCATATTACCGGTGACTCGAATGATTAGTTCTTCAGCTATTTATGTAGCAATAAATAAACAAAAAAAAAATCACTTTTATATGATAGATTATAGATAAATACGTGTACAAACTCTTGTTAAACTATATTCAAGCATTGTACATGTACTAAAAATATACCCGCATTTAATAAAATAACTTTCAGCTTTATTTCCCGTATAGCTGGTAATGGCGTCGTGATTTCACACTTGTGCGATATACCTGCACGGAAGCTGATCAGATACACAGCATTGTCTTTCATCTTGGGTTCTATACACAACAGGTGTCATTGTCTTTCTTGTTAGGTGTCATTGTATTTGACAACTAACTGTGTGTATGAACAGGTGTACTCGAGATGCCGTTATTCACACCTTCCCGCGGACACCTGTTTGGTAACTCATCATAACCTGTCGTGTGTATGGTCTGAATATATCTTACTTCTACTTTGTTAGTTCCATGGTTTTTCTTAATCTCTAACAAACAATAAAAGTGTCTGTAGATATATACACAAACAGCTAAACGTAAGACTATCGACGCGTGGATCAGAAGATCTAGAACAGCAACTTTATAAATGCGGGAATTTCACAAAGTATTAACTTGCGATAAGAAATTATTTACCAAGTATATATATGTACGGAAAAAACATGATTGATTAAATAGATGAATGAGATATTACAGGTAACTTTTTGCAAGCATTTAGAACAAACACAACTTTATTTACTTTATAACCAATCTAATATGTGTGATGTGAAATAGTGTCAAAATTTTAACGGTAAATCTGATTATGTGATGTACAGATTTACCGTCTACTGTAGAAACTTTTCATCATTGTGTTGAAATCGTTATTAAAACCATGGGTCAAAAATAAATGAATTAAATTCAAACAAATAGAACTCTTATAATTAAAAAAATGATTGCACACAATTATATGCTGAGAGAGAGAGAGAGAGAGAGAGAGAGAGAGAGAGAGAGAGAGAGAGAGAGAGAGAGAGAGAGAGAGAGAATGAATACCGGTATGTGTAGGACTTAACTTTCAGTACCATTTACGTGTAATTCAATGTAATAAGTTAGTTTTATAGTTTCCATTTAATTGACCATTTTCCCTAAAATTGCGATAGAATTCATGCAGTCAGAATCCATGTGCTGCCACTGTCAATCAAATCAGCCCGCGAGATACACCACATGCTCCTTCCATGATAAGGAAAAAATGTCGTTTTATTGTTTTTTAAGTCCGCAAAATAGAGAAGTGTAAAACAATGAATTATTCAGTGTTTGAATTGTTTAGCTTCTTCATTCTTATACTGCATGTATGAGTGTTGGATTATTGTGTTGTTAAAACTCTCTCTCTCTTTCTCTCTCTCTCTCTCTCTCTCTCTCTCTCTCTCTCTCTCTCTCTCTCTCTCTCTCTCTCTCTCTCTTACGACGATCATTAAACAATCAAACAATAATTTATGGAATACTGAGTAGTTTCTCAGAACACAAACAATTTCTAAACTTAAGTTGCGTGATAAAGATGAAATAAAAATTATCTAGTGCAGATTCACCGATTCTATACGCGCTATGAATGTGTACTGTGCGGTACTACATTTACAAGTACATCACACATATGTATAATAGAAAGAAAATTTACAAATATACTAAATATAAAGCTGTTTAATTATACTTATTAGAGAAAATGCAGTTGTTTTCAATAAACCGTTCGATTTGTTATCGTTGAATTTAAAAACGGACTCAAACAAAAACTTATTAAACTTAATATTTAAATTTTAAAAAGGAAATGAAGTGTTAGTGTTTTAATTGATCAAACCTTTATGTAGGCGATATCAATTTTTTTTTGTTCTTAATATCAATAAAAACCAACCGTAACAATTGCATAGGTCTAAAAATTGTGTGCCTTGAAATTTTCTTTATTTCAATTTTCTAGTTCTTTTTCTTTAATTTTCTTACGTACATCAATATTTTATTCTTTATAAATTTTATTCCTAAATCCTCCTTTTTTCACAGGTAAATACTGCATGTTACACCGTGTAACTGTCCGTTGTGCATCGCATTGCACCGTGTCGCACCGTGTTTTTTCTCGTTTCGTGGCCGTAACAGAGAACAATAGATCAAAGGTACCGACACTTCCACGCTCAGCGTGGACTTTCAAACACGGTGGCCGGTGTTTCAGTTTCGGGATACTCGTGAGCTGTACTGTACCAGGTAATATATTTTGTAGAGCATGAGGTAACAATAGTCGACGCACGGTAGCGACGTCATTTCTAGATCATTGGCGTTCTGGTAGAATTTCGTAATTTAGTACTTTATATGAATTCGCCACGATGCCATATTTTACATTTTTTTTTTATCAATTTTTTGCTTAAAGTAACTGATTAATCTTTTTGTAATCGATGAAGTAGTATATTGGATTATTTAATGTGTGATCAGTTTGTCCAGGTCTCTTCAAGAAGTCATGAGCGTTAGCTTTATGATATAGTCATTGAAGTAAAAACCCAGCTATAATTTTTCTTCAGAGCATGTGTCTTCTATCTAATTTATCTATTTACATGACATCTGCTTTAATTAAGTATTGGAACCATGTTTAAGGTACCCTGTCCACTCACTCACTCACAATTTTAGGTTGATATATGAATTCGAGACAGTACATTTTGTAGTGATATCTATCCATCGAAGCAAAAAATGCACCGTATCACTATTCCTGTGTCCTAGCAGCGTTTTTATCCCTTGATCTTCTAAGAGACAAAAGGCAATGGGTAGATATCCGAAATGGACAGTAACAGTCCCTAATTTTTCAAAACAGTTAGAAATCTGATTTAAAATATTGTGTTGTTTGGGGCATTTTCAAATTTTGAAGCATGTAATTTATTCATATATACAAACCTTAAAGTAGTCCGAGTATCGCACTACGTCATAATACGGATTTTACAATATTGGTTCGACTTTTACAAAGCGTTTTAGATACCCGGTATTGATTTTGCTCTAGATCGCTGTTGTAAACAATGGCAATAATAAGCAATTAGAACGGTTATATATGTATTCTATGAGATATAGAAATGATTAATGTTGAGAAACCCGATTCTGTTAAAGTAAAATGAAAAACGAAGTTTCTGATTAACCAGGATCTCAGGTATGCTTTTATCTTCTTTGTTTTGATGCCCCTCCTCCCCCCTCGAATTTTTCTTTTTCTTTTACTAAAACCGGTTTAAATTTAGAGACAGAAGCTATTTCAAATTTAATCAATCGTCAATTAATTAATGTTTAAATGATACCTAAAATTGTTGACAGATCTAGGCAGAAAACTGTACAAAATGTGATTTTTACGGATTTTTTCGTCAGGGTCTACTTGGTTTAGAGCTTATAGCGTGAAAAGTAATCCGTCAACATATAATTTATTTTACTAAATCTTTTTTCTTAGATGTAAATCTATAGAATAAACACCATGAATTTAAGTTTGAGTCCATAAAATAGTAAAAAAAAATACCAAACGCGGTACTAGCATTGCATTTTTTGTATTCTATTTTGATACATCAGGTCCATAAAGCGTACTTACTTACAAAAATTTGGGCAAAATTATTGATGAGATATGGCTTAAATAAATATTTATACTCTATTTTGTATGTTCAGTTCTAATTTTCCCCAAATTGGTAATTGGACGTCTGGCAAATTTCATATTTGTCAATAATTTTCGCAAGGGGGTACACCCGTCTGAGAGGTGATAACAAACAAACTAGCATGTAAACATGCATATTTTCTTTTGTATATGTATTGCTATAATGTATATTTATCATTTAAAGCTAAGCTTTTAATGATTGAGCCCATTTAGTGCCGAGTATAGGACTACCTTAAACAAGATGTAAATTCATGACGCGGTGATGTCATGTATATATCATACTATAAACATCAATATCTTGTTAAGTGTTTAACGAAATTTAATAAGAATTTTAATTCAAATTAATATTTTGATGAAAAAAATTTTGATGTATCATTTAATACAATAGCGCGTCATTGAGAAGCGCGGTGCATAGGGAGACATTACTTTATGATCAACCTTTGTATTATACTTAATTTGTAAGATATTTTTCAAAGTTAAAAGCTAAGTTTGCATTCATTTCAATTGTTAATTTCATTTATTTGTAAGAAAAGCACCACTAAGGCAATCTTTAGATCCAAATAAATCATAATTTTTTTTCAAAATGATTTTGATACTTCATCAAGTAATTCTTTTCCATTGTTCCTACTTGTGTAGAGGAAAAGTTTCTAAGTGTCTTTTTTAAAAATCTCTTATATATATTTAGGTTTGCATTCCTCAATTGAAGTGAAATTAGAAAAGGGATCATTTTTGGAAGTAGCTGAAGCAAAGAAGGTACTGGTACTTGTAAATTTTACCCTTAAAGTGATAAAGCTTAGCTTTTAGGTCACCTGAGTCGCTCAAGGCCTACAAGGCCAATGGGTTGATGTGAAGCATTTCTATGGTAAGTGGAATCTAACTTGTGAAATTTCAAAAACCTCGCTACTCCCACACATGTGAGGAAAGAACTAAATAAATGGTTATGATGTCCATGAAGCCCTCTACCAAAATTATGAATTTCATTGCCCCTGGGTTAGGGGTTCAGGCTTTAGGGTGGGGCCAATATGACCATGTATGTAGTAACGAGATATTTGTGAAACAGTTATGTCCCCCTCCCTTGGAAACATCCACGAAGAAAATGAACCAAAACTGCAAATAAGTGGAATTTTTCTAAGTCCAAGGGGCATAACTCTGTTGAAAATTGCTTAATTGTTACAAAAATCGATCTTGACCTACCCGGTAGATATTATTATGATAAATCTTTATACCTTATTACATTTCAAAATGTGCAACCTTTCTACTCCCACACATGTGAGGAAAGAACTGAACACCTGGTTATGATGTCTATGAAGCCTTCTACCAAAATTTTGAATTTCATGGCTCCTGGGTCAGGGTTATAGGCCCTAAGGTGGGGCTAACATAGCCACATAGTGAAAATGTATTAAATCTTAGAAAATCTTCTTCTTTACTACCACACATGCAGGGGTTCAGGCTTTAAGGTGGGGCCAATATGACCATAAATGTGGTAACGAGATGTTTGTGAAACATTTATGTCCCCCTCCCTTGGAAACATCCACAAAGAAAATGAACGGAAACGGCAAATAAGTGGAATTTTTCTAAGTCCAAGGGGCATACATGTAACTCTGTTAAAAATTGCTAGATTATAACCAAAATTGAACTTGACCTAGATATTATTTTGATAAATCTGTATACCATACTACATTTCAATATATGCAACCTCAAAGAAAATGAACGGAAACTGTTGGTGGAATGACCCACTAAAAGACCGACCAACTGGCTGACAGGCAACAGAGAGACAGATAGACACCAGCAAAGCAATATGCCCTACCTTCTTTGAAGGGGTGATTAAAATGTATTAGATCTTAGACAGTCTTCTTCTTAACTCCCTTATATATTTATTAAAAACTAAATGCATGGTTATAATATTCATGAAGTCTTCTACCTAAATTGTGAAATTCATGGCCCGTGGTCAGGGGTTCGGGCCGTAAGGGGGGGGGGGCAATATGGCCATATAGTGTTAATGCATATTATGTTTAAACATTTTCTCCTCTAGATCCTAAGAGTTTACTGTGTATGGCCTAAAAATGGAAATCTATATGCTTTTTGTAAAGACAAAACCAATACCGGTCTATAGGTAAAGTCTTTTGTTATATACAAGTGTACCTTTCTATTAAACAGGTGGATGTGATTGTAAATTCAACAAATTGTAAATTAAATCTTACAAAAGGATTGGTTTCTCGTATCATTCTTGAAAGAGGTGGTAAAGAAATAGAAGACGAATTGAGTCGCAACTATAAAAATGGCATTGAGTTTGGAAGCATTGCAATATCCTGTGGTCATCCTGTTGGATTTCAGAAAATATTCCACTGTGCACTGTATGATAAATGGGTTTCAACAGGAAATTTTTCTTTAAAGGTTTGTAAAAAATAACTTTGTAAAAGTATCAAGTTCCTTTCAGCTATTGTTAGCTCACCTGAACTGGAAGCTTAGGTGGTATGGGACATCTGCCAGTATTATTGTGGATTAAAGTACATTAAAATTGAAATACTTTCAATGGTTTAAAATTTAAAAATTTTACAGTATTTAACCAAAAAATAGTTTTTAAAATTATTTGGAGAGGTAAAAATTGTAAAACCCCGAGCGGGATTCGAACTCATGACTTACAGGTTCGTTGTATACCCTCTAAACCTCTGCGCTACGCTGTTAGGTGACAACATTTGGAAAGAAAGTACATATATAATTACACTTCATTTTATAGTTTATTTCAGTAAACAATACGTCACAACATGAAAGTGTCCCATACCACCTTAAGCTTTTCTGATCACTTTTTGTCCGTTGTTTGTCTGTAGTGCTGAAACGAATACCGTAACTTAATATTCATGAGTGCTATTCGATTCGTATTTGAATATTCGTAGACGTCATCTACATGTACAAGGTATTAAGCATGTTTGGTAGTTTATATTACTAAGTGATTGTAAGTGTAGACTGCTTAGAAACGTCAGTTCGAAGTTGACACATATGTATGAGTATCCATTGAATTAGTTCCGCATTTATTTTTAATGCAAATAATATTTATATTTTCATCTATAAATCTCTATCAATTAAAATCAAAAGATTTATTACTTTTTTAACAATAAACTGCAGTCCTGACTCCTGTATGAGACTGTTGCTTAACTTCATAAGTCAGTCAAAATATTTCTGCCATGTTTGATTACAGTATTAAAAAACCCAATATTTACCTTGATTCTGTATATTTTAAGTTAGAGAAGAAATTAAATTTAAGTATCTTTAAATAAAAAAAACAACATTGGATGTACTTTTTGATATTAACACTCCATAACTCGCAATTCGTTCAAGCATTTCAGTAAATTATTTCTTCATCATCTAATATAATGAAAAAACTCCAGAATGTTTGTCTCCATACAATGTAAACTGCTTTTACTTTAAATGTAAACAAAGTATGACAATCAAAGATCAGAGTTCGCAAATGGCTGCATCTTTGCTAGCCAAGGGTTTCTGATCTGCACCGCTTCTCACTTTCGTTCAAAGTAAAATGTTCCAAAAAACAGCTTCTCTTTTCCATTGTAATGAAATAACATTATACTGCATAGTTTACAGCATTTTATATGGGTGTTAAACATGTGATTGAATATTCGAATGCTAAAGATACATTCGAATATTAGAAATTTACTATTCATTCGTGAATATTTGAACATTCATTTCAGCACATCTGTCCATCCATCTGTAAACTTTATAGCTCAACTGATCTGAAAGCTCAAGTGAGCTTTTCTGATCAAAATGTATCTATTGTTTGTTGTTCTTGTCATTATTGTAAACTTTTCACATTTTAATCTTCTTCTCCAGAACCCCTTGGCCGATTTCAACCAAACTTTAAATAAAGCATCACTAAGTAAAGGAGATTCAAGTTTGTACAAACAAAGGGCCACACATTCTTTAAAAGAGAGATAATTTAGAGTTATTATACCCCCACAAACGAAGTTTAGGGGGGTATATTGGTTTCACCCTGTCCGTTTGTCTGTCTGTCTGTAGACGCAACTTTGTCCCCCCTATAGAATTTTTTACTACTGCATGGAACAGTCTGAAAATTAGTACATATGTTGATCACCATCTGCAATTTTTTTTTAAGATCAGACAAGATTTAATGATTTTATGACAGTTTTTATTTTCCTTATTCTATATATTGTACACTAATGTTGAAAAGTAAGTTAGGTAATCCTTACAGATTTTATGAATTAATTAATAGTATTAATTAAAACATTCTAAAATATATTTATATAAATATATCCAGATGGAGGTTTTTTGTCTTTATATTTTAACTAAATTTATTTTTTATAAGTATTCTATCAACTGACAATGCAAAATTTTTGTTTGTTAATGATAAATTCTTAGGAGAACATCAAAGACAAGTGTGGCTGATTTCATTTGTCCCAAGGGGGCCATTATCTGAGCCATGGTTTAGATGGAGCATGAGTTTAGGGAAAATTGATAATCTGTAAAATGGGCAGTGGTTTTGGGGTTATTTTAAAACTGTTTCATGTAAACCAAAAGTTTCTATCATTATAAGGAAATAAAAAATATCATTATCGATAAAGAAGTTAACTATTTTTAGAAGTTGTTTAAATTTATTAGTCAAGTAAATTGATGAAGTGACCCTATAGGGCATTAATTTAAATGAAATTCTAAATTTACTGATATGATTGTAGTGTTTTGGCAATTCTAAAATTGTTTATAACATTCAATTTTCTTTTTTACATATTTTTACATAGTATGGTAATTATGGTAATGTTTTGGGATTTTATTAAATTTAACAAGCTCATCAAAGAAAATCATAGTCCTGTGGGATCAATTTGCTGATATGGAGTTCCATTGTACCACAGGAGAAAGTGGGGAAAATTTGAAACAACTAATTGCATCTGTCAAGACTCTTATTAGAAAGATATTCAAAGTTTATCAACATAAGAACATTGTTTGGCTACCGTTATTTCCATTTACTGCAAAGGGACGGGTTATTGTCATTTTGTTGGTTTTTCTATAAAACAATTACCGGTAAATAAAAAAAATATCATCAGATACATAAATTTGTAAATGTATTACTGTTATACATATGTAATTACAGTGAAATTTCATAATTTTGATTTTTTTTTTGTTAAATTTTTATTTTTTCATACAATTCTAGATTTTTTTTATTTGTATGTGTTCTAAATTTCATTATTATTCATTATTCAATTCAACTATTTGTCGCATTTGAAATTAGCCTTGCAGGAGTATTAGTCCCATTAGGACAGTTCTAGTTGAAAATTAGTTAGTATTTTAAAAAAATCTTCTTCTTAAAAACTATAAGGCTAGAAAAGCTGTAATTTGTATGGAAGCATCCTGGTCAGGTTGTGTAAATTCAAGTTTGTTCAAATCATGGTCCCTCGGCTAGGGCGAGGCCACAATGGGGGGATGGACTTTAACACAAGAATGTATTTAAAAAATCTTTAAAAATCTTCCTAAAAACTATAAGGCTAGAAAAGCTCAAACTTGGTGAATGCAACATCAGGTAGTGTAGATTAAGTTTTTTTTTCAAATCAGGGTCCCTTGGGATGGGGCCTTAATGGGGGAATCAAATTTTACATGGGAATATATAGAGAAAATTAAAAAAAATCTTTTTCTCAAAAACCATTTGGACACAAAAGCTTAAACTTATGTGCGAGCATCCTCACATAGTGTAGATTCAAGTTTGTCCAAATCATGGTCCCTGGGGTAGGTTGGGGTCACATGATGGGGGGTGACAAATTTTTACTTAAAAAGATCAGAGAAAAGTCTTTAAAATTCTTCCATAAAAGCATTCAGTCAAAAAAAGCAGTAGCTTGTGTGAAAGCACAGGTTGTGCAGATTAAAGTTTTATCAAACAATGATTCAATAGAGAAAGGTGAGGGCACAAAGTTGGGGGTGGGGGTTACATAGGAATAGAGAAAAATCTTCTTACAAATACTAAAACAACAAAAGGGGCTTGGTATTTACCATGAAAATATGTGGATAAAAATTGGTCGATTTTTAAAAAAAAATTTGAGCAAGATTTACTGTACTTATTTGTCAAGATATTTTGGTTTTGATACTGTAATGCTGATTTGATTAGTTATGGCTATTATTGCTCAAATGAGCAATGTGGCCCCTGGGCATTTTGTTGCATTTTCAACTTCTCCAGATCCAGTGCCAACTTCAACCAAACTTGGCTTAGAGAATTATTTGGTAAAGGGTAATCAATTTTTTTTAAAATAAGGGCCATGCCCTCATTCATATGGAGATACTGTAATTAAGAATTATTAAAAATTTGTTGATATTCTACAAAAATCTTCAAAATCTTCTGCAAAATCATTTGTTAAAAAAGCTGAAACTTATGTGGAAGTATTCTTAGGTAGTGTTGATTCAAGTTTGTTTAAATCATGATCTCCTGTGGTAGGGTTGGGCCACTAATTTTTGGGAGTTGATTTTAAATCAACTCTCATATGCAGTTACTCAGGCAAACCGAAAGTGAAACAGTGTTTGGACCTAAGCACAAACTAACACCACTGATAACATTTAGTCCTTGAAAATAATCAATAAATTCGATGTAATGTATTCTAAAACATTGTTTTTCAAGGAAACTTATTTATAGATGCCTTGTAAATAGTCAAATTTTAAATAGTGCGAACAATCTAGATATTTTTTGTAGTTGTACATTGTATATATTCCTACGCCAGAGTTCAATATATCTGTAAATCTCCGACAAGCAGAGAGTCTCTCTTGATTATCGTAGATTAACGGAGACAGCCGAGCGTCTGGTTGAACGAGACTAGAGTTCAATATTGCTTGGATCCATACTTAGTATATTTTTTTGAAATATCGATTACTGATCGATAGGTAGTTTGATAGAATTAATTCTTTGAATATTACACAACATGATTCATATGGGGTTTTTGCGAAATTCTTGTTGGAGAATAATTAATATTTTAAAAAAATGTGCATAATTCAAATAATTTAAAAAACTAATTGCCATGCAAAATAATATATCGTTGATTTTAAAATAAATAATAATCAATAAAATCAACTCCCGTCAGTTCTTCAGTACTTTGATTTTCTGTTTTATTTTAAATCATAATGGTTTTTATGCTCCATTATATAAATACATTACTACAAGTTTTTAACTTAATAATGAAGAAAATTTTGTGAATTATTTGATGCAGTTTTAATACATGTCATTCAGAGATTATGCTAGTGTTTTTTCTCCTGATTTTGATGTCAAAGTTTCCGTGGCATTTATGTTTAGTGTTGCCTGCCTTTTTAAAAACTTTCCTGCATGGAAAGAAACTATAAGCTGTTGAATATGTTGTTTTCCCTTTATTGCAAGATGTTCTTGTAATACATGTTTTATTGGTTCTTGCAAGAATGTGAAATTAGAAAGCATAGTTATGAAATTTATCGAAATTGTGGGTCTGATTTTGACAGTGCAAAAGTTAGAATTTTCTCTTTGCTGTTGTTAATAGAGCTTAATTAATGTGTCTGCCAACATTACCAGGTATTGTTTAAAAACTATTTTCTATAGATATTGAAATATATAGTTTCCAAAAATATAGTTTGAAATATTCCCTCTCATTTCAATGTTACTTTTTTAGGTTTTGAAAAGTCTTATAACAAGATGTCTGTTAAACATGGAAAAAGAAGGCCTCCACACAATAGCATTTCCAGTATTAGGAACAGGAAAGCTTGGCTATCCATACATCCCTGTTGCCAAAACAATAATGGAATGTGTGACTGACTTTGGAAAACAACATCAAAAAACTTGCATTCAAGCAGTTTTTATTGTTGTACATGAAGCTGAAAAACATTGTGCACAGGTAAATTAGAGCAGTCGCTTTTTTAGATTAATTTGAAAAATTGGAAACATGCAACCATACAGGTATGGTAATACATACTGGAACGAAGTTTGCTCAGAGTTCAAATGATGACCCCCTGGGATCAGAGAGGGGCCCTAACGGGTTCATCATTTAAATTGATAAGGAAATAAAAATATTACAGATCTTTTTCATCATTCCCTCTACCAAAATTGTGAAATTCGTGGCCCCTGGGTCAGGGGCTCAGACCCAAGGGTGGGGGCAATATGGCCAAATAGTGAATATGACTTAAGACAGAGAAAATATGGTCAGAGTATAATAATAACCAACCTAAAAGAAAGTAATCTCAGACTAAACCCTGGGTTTACTATATTCAGGGTTTACTCTGGGTTCACTTGAGTGGATGCAGAGTAAACCTAGAGTAAACCCCAATCAAAGGTAGACGCCTGAGGCAGATGCTACATGTGTATTTGGAATATACATTGGTTGGGAGTTAAAGGGGCATGGTCACGATTTTGGTCAAATTTTATTTTTCGATATCTATTGTTTACAATGCTTCAGTAAGGCATTTCTAATAATCATATAAAATTTGAGAGTGATTAGTAGAGTTATAAGCCAGATTAAGGGCTCACTATTCTTCGTCATGTAAACAAGGCTCGTGCCCTGTTTTTGGTTACATAGGTTTAATATACCAGTAAAAAATCTTTTTATACCCCTGAAAACGAAGTTTAGGGGGGTATATTGGTTTCACCCTGTCCGTCTGTCCGTCTGTCCGTCCGTCCGTCCGTCTGTCCGTCTGTCTGTAGACGCAACTTTGTCCCCCCCTATAGAATTTTTTATTACTGCATGGAACAGTTTGAAAATTTGTACATATGTTGAACACCATCTGAAGATGTGCACCTGCAATTTTTTTTAAGATCAGACAAGATTTAAAGATTTTATGACAGTTTTCCTTTTCCTTATTCTATATATTGTACACTAATGTTGAAAAGTAAGGGAGGTAATCCTTAATGATTTTATTAATTAATTAATAGAAAACACTCTAAAATATATTTTTATCTAAATACATCTAGATGGAGTTTTTTGTCTTTATGTCTTAATTAATAACAAAAAAATATTTTTTATAAGTATTCTATCAACTGACAATGCAAAGTTTTTGTTTGTCAATGATAAATTCTTAGGAGCTAATAAGAACATCAAAGACAAGTGTGGCTGAATTCATTTGTCCCAAGGGAGCCATTATCTGAGCCATGGTTCAGATGGAGCATGTGTTTAGGGGAAATTGATAATCTGTAAAGTGGGTGATGGTTTTGGGGCTATTTTAAAACTGTTTCATGTAAACCAAAAGGTCTATCAATATAAGGAAATAAATAATATAATTATTAATAAAGAAGTTAAACTATTTTTAGAGGTTGTTTAAATTTATTTGTCAAGTAAATTGATGAAGTGACCCTATTGGGCATTAATTTAAATGAAATTCTAAATTACTAATATGATTGTAGTGTTTTGGCAATTTAAAAATTGTTTGTAATATTAAATTTTCTTTTTTTACATATTTTTACATATTAGTTTGGTAATTATGGTAATGTTTTGGGAGTTTATTAAATTTAACAAGTTCATCAAAGAAAATCATAGTCCTATGGGATCAATTTTCTGCTATGGAGTTCCATTGTGCCATAGGAGAAAGTGAGGAAAATTTGAAACAACTAATTGCATCTGTCAAGACTCTTATTAGAAAGATAATGAAAGTTTTATCAACAGAAGAGCATTGCTTGGCTTCCGGTATTTCTATTCACTGCAAAGGGAGGGGTTATTGTCATTTTGTTGGTTTTTCTTTAAATCAATTACATTAAAAAAATATATCATCAAATACATACATTTGTAAATGTATTACTGTTATAGATATGTATTTACAGTGAAATTCTGACAATTTTGATTTTAATTTTTCTTTGTTAACTAATTTTTTTTTTTTTTACAATTCTAGAAATTTTTTTTTGTATGTGTTCCAAACCTTTTTTTATTCAATTCAATTATTTGTCCCATTTGAAATTAGCCTAGCGGGGGTATTAGTCCCATTAGGACAGTTCTAGTTTCAGATTATATGTCTATCTTTTTATTTATTTTAGTTATGGATAAACAGTACCTAACGTTTAACACATTCGTTTTAAGTTTAAAACTGAAATTTTTACTTTAAAGTTCAAAATGTAAACAAACGCTCTGTTTACAAAGCGAAGAATTTCATGCTCTGTAACTCGCTTATAACTCAACAAATGACACCCAAATTTCGGTTGCCTATTAAAAATGCCTATTTGAAGCATTGTAAATATTAAAATTAGAAAAATTATTTTTGACCAATATTGTGACCATGCCCCTTTAAAGGCAGTAAGATAATTAAATATGTAGATAAAAGACAGGTCTGCTTCACATTTCAATGTTTAATGAGGGCCCCAAAAGCAAACCACAAGTAAACCCAAAGTAAACCCCAAGTGGACCCAAAGTAAATCCCAAATGGACACATTTAAGGAAGGAGTCTTCTCGGTATCAAACATACTTCTTATAATAAGAAATTCATGAAATTTTGACACAGTCAAACAGATCATATTACCAAATGATTCTACCAGTTTAATCAAATTTGACCTTTTTGTTTTTGCATAAAGGTCAGGTCACGGTCACAACCTTTTTCCTCAACGTAAAGGATGATAAAAATAATTGTAGCTCTTTGTAGTTCGGTAGACATTTGTTTAAGATTTGAAGATTCTATTCTTCAATGAAATGATAGAATATCAGAATGTCCATCAGCTTATACTACTAAATTGGAATAAATATTTATACTTAAATTGATATTGCTTAGCCCGCATTTCTTCTAATTTTTTAGGTCCCCTGAGTAAACTCAGGTGACCTATTGCTATCCGTTTTCGTCCGTCGTCGTCCATCGTGCATGAACAGTTTTACATTTTTAACTTCTTCTTAAAAACTACAAGGCTGATTGCTACCATTTTTGATGTGAGGCATCTCTATGGTAAGAGGAATCTTAATTGTGAAATTCATGGCTCTACCACCCCCAGGGCGCCACATGTGGGGCCAAATATGCAAAAAAAGCCAAATTTTCAAAAATCTTCTTCTCTACTCCCACTCATGAGGAAAAAACTGGTTGCATAGTTATGATGTCCATGAAGCCCTCTACCAAAATTGTGAAATTCATGACCCATGGGTCAGGGGTTCAGGCTCTAGGGTGGGGCCAATATGGCCATATAGTAAAAATGTATTAAATCTTAGAAAATCTTCTTCTCTACTCCCATATATATTTGTTAAAAACTAAATGCAAGATTATGATGTCCATGAGGCCCTCTACCAAAATTGTGAAATTCATGACCCCTGTGTCAGAGGTTCAGGCTCTAGGGTGGGGCCAATATGGCCATATAGTAAAAATGTATTAAATTTTAGAGAATCTTCAGGACATTTGGGGGGGGGGGGGCAATACGGAATATAGTGTTAATGCATATGTTTAAAATTTTTTTCTCTATTCTCACACATCTGTATGAAAAACTGACATCATAATTATGTTAACCAGGAAGTCCTGTACTAAAATTTTAATTTTCATGTCCCCTGGAGTATGGGATTTGAAACTAGGGCAGGCCCAAAATGGATGTATAGGTGTTAATGCATATAATGTTTAAAAAAATTTCTTCTTTACTCCCATACACCTGAAAGGAAAACTGAATTCGTGATAATGTAGACCAGATCTTTAAGTTTTTCGCCAAAATTATAGGTTTCACAATTCTTTTGTAAGATTTCAGGCAGGGAAGTGGTCATCATTACAAATTTATAATTTTTCTACTCCAGAATGAAACTTAATTAATTAAATGCATATATGAGACTCCTTGACAAGTTTGTGTATGAGATATAGGCTACTCAGGTGACCGTTAAGGTTAATTGGCCTCTTGTTTAAATTTTGAAGAAATTTTAATTATTTTTTTATGCTTCCAATAATAGAATATTTCTGAATTTTTAGCTCACCGAGACGAAGTCAAGGGGAGCTTATGCTATACCCTCGGCGTCGGTGTCGGCATCGGCGTCGGCGTCCAGACCTGGTTAAAGTTTTTGTTGCAGGTCCTGTATCTAAGCTATTACTTGTCCTATCTTCACCAAACTTGCATGGATGATGCATCTGGACCTACTTATGGACTTGAAAGACTTGGATGCTGAATCTGAGTCCTAAATATCAGATGCTGGAGGAGGTTAAGTTTGTTGGACCAGGTTAAAGTTTTTGTTGCAGGTGCCCTTTGATAGCAATATCTAAGTTACTGCACTTCACCAAACTTGCGTGGATGGTGTGTCTTATAATACTGATGCACCAGACAGGCTTGAGTGCTGAATCTGAGCTATAGGTTTCAGATGCTGGAGGAGGTTAAAGCTATACACGCTATAATTTGCGTCAATTTTGAATGACAGTGAAAACGCATGTGTTTGTCTACTTATAAAAGTTATCCTTAATCTGTAAATTACAAGGGTGAATTCCATCTCGTTACAAAGATCTAGATTTTTAATTCTTATTTTCCTGCCAGGAAAATATACCTTTTCATGAATATTGATGAAGGAAGAGCAAACCGACCTCATTGCGCATGTCCGCGGAGAACTAGGTGGTCGTTATTGTTTGCCTAATTAAATATCTAACTTGATTTTTAATATGCTTAACAGTTGTTAATTTGAAATACATACATGTATAATGAGTAAAATACGCTTGCCATTCACGATACCCTTACTTCTGCATTAACACTTATAGGATCTATAAATAGCACATAGGGGAAACACACAGGTCTACGTCATTTCTTTAAAGGAAGTATTCATATCTACTCACAGGCTTGTATTTTTTTCTTTTGTTTGTACTCGTATATCGGACAAATTTATGCTTTACTGAAAATATCCTTTCCTTTGTGAAACTATCACAATTATGAAGATGTTGACCCTTCACCAGTTTTGGTATGATAGGCTAAATTTAGCTGTCGATATCACGTGATAGATTGATATTCACGAGGAGGCATTACTTTCCTGGCAGGAAAATAAATATTTTTTATTGTTTAATATTTGATATATTTGTTACGTGATCGAATTGAGCATCATAATTAACAGAATAAAGGTAACTTTTATTAGTAATCAAACACATACATTTTCCCCTTTATTCAAAATTGACGCAAATTATAGCGTGTATAGCTTTAAGGTTTTTTGAGCAGGTTAAAGTTTTTGTTGCAGGTGCCCTTTGATAGCAATACCTAAGTTACTGCTGGTCCGTACTTCACCAAACTTTCATGGATGGTGTGTCTTATTATACTGATGCACCAGACAGGCTTGAGTTCTGAATCTGAGCTATAGGTTTTGGATGCTGGAGCAGGTTAAAGTTTTTGTTGCAGGTGCCCTTTGATAGCAAAATCTAAGTTATTACAGGTCCTTACTTCACTAAACTTGCATGGATGGTGTGTCTATAATACTGATGCACCAGGCAGGCTTGAGTGCTGAATTTGAGCTATAGGTTTCGGATGCTTGAGGAAGTTTAGGTTTTTAGAGCTGGTTAAATTTTTTGTTGCAGGTGCCCTCTGATGATTATATCTTAGTTACTACTGGTCCTAACTTCACCAAACTTGGATGGATGGTGCGTCTTATGATACTGATGCACCAGACAAACTTGAATGCTGAATCTGAGCCATAGGTTTTGGATGCTGGAGGAGGTTAAGGTTTTTAGAGTTGGTTAAAGTTTTTTGAGCAGGTGCCCTCTAATGATTATATCTTAGCTACTCCTGGTCCTAACTTCATCAAACAATATTGTTTAATATGATACAATATAATATCATATGTTATATTATAAAAAGTTATATGATACGATGTGATATTGTATCAATTTTTTTGATATTTTATTATATGATATTGTATCATGATATTGTTATGTATAGTATTGTATATTATGATACAATATTATAAAATATTATATTTTGTTTTCCCTTGGACTGAAAGGTCACACTTTCATTGGTTTAAACATAGCACATGATTGCCTCATATATCTCTATATTTGTTCTGTGAGAAATAATATTAGGCAATATGGCCATCATTGGCCGACACTTCGCTTACTCATTTTGACATTTCATAGTATTTAATAATACATAAACTTCTTTAAGTATTTGGAGTAGTTGCCCTTTGAAATTCTTTAAAATTAGAGTAGTTGCCGTTAGAATATTGACGTCACATTGTTTTTTCTTGAGCAGAACAAAATGGCAGTGTCGAAATTTGCTCAAATCTCTGCTGAGGAAAGAGAGAAAATATTTGAAATTGAATAGCAATAAAACATTGTAAGTTAACATGAGTGAAGCAAAGATTTTTAAAGAGTATTTGAAAGGTGAGATTGAAAAGTTTAGATGAGTTAAATTGGACGAAATGTTAGGCATCTTGTACATGGTTTTGCGTAGATCATCCCTATTTGTGAATAAATATGTCGCTTGATAGTCCTCGGGAAAAAAAACACTTATTAGGTTAGTTACTGACATTACGGAAATATATTGGGTTGATCAATCTCATAGACAGCTCGGCTTCGCCTCGCCATCTATGAGATTGATCAACCCAATATATTTCCGTAATGTCAGTAACTAACCTAATAAGTAATAGTATTATTAATTTGTTATTTTATCACATGATACTATTACATAAGATATTGCAAAATATAATATTGTATCCTATGATACAATATTGTATATTCTAATATATTGTATCATACGATATTGTATAATATGATATTGGTTTCTGTAATATAGAATTATATCACATAAAATTGTATTGTATGATATTGTAAAATTATATTATATCGTATCATACGATATTGTATAATATGATTTCAGTTTATAAATAGGATATATTATCATATCACATGAAATTGTATTATATGATATTGTAATATATATTATTGTATCATATGATACATGTATAATATAATATTGTATTGTATAATATTTTACTTATCACATAATATTGTATCATTTGATATGATACAAAGATGTATCAAATTATATTGCATCTATGATACAATATCGTATTATGTATCAAAAATAATACAGTATCATACAATATCATACTACATTATACATTATAATATCATATGTTTCAATGTTATGATGTATTATGTAATATGATATTGCAATATAATACTATATATTGTATTATATATTATGATATTTATTATGTGATCAAATATAATAATGTATAACACAATATAATGTCATATACGCTTCGCGTCGGGCAATATTTTCGTCCCAAGGGGGCTAATATAATCAATGCTGCCCGAAAACACAGTCAACATTTGTTTTGTTCTATGAAGAAACAAACCAAAATTTCAGAAATTAATTGAAAACAGATCACCGTAATTTTCTCAGCTCAACAAAGAATTCACGAATTCAATTCAAAAGTTCATTTCAAAACTAGCTATCCTCAGCATCAAACGGTCACTGGTGATATTCAGCCGACCGTAAGAATTAACATACAGATGTTCTACCTGATTTTACTTCACAGTAATTCGTCGCTTTGCGCGTCCGTTGTTTACTTTCCTTGACTGACTGTCTATTATGACGTCACCTTGTTTTGGAGTCGCGAAGAGTTATTTACGTCATCGTTTACGAATCAACAAATCAGAAGCGATTATTTGAAATAGAGGGAATGTTCTCTAGATGTTCTTAGCCGGTCAATATCAAAAAAATATTGACCGGTCAATATTTTTCGGACGAGCTAATATTACAATTATTGACTATTCATCTATATAGAGTTATATAGTGAGAATATACTACTGAATATAACAAATTATAATATCATATGTTTCAATGTTATGATGTATTATGTAATATTGATATTGTAATATAATATTATATTGTATTATATATTATGATATTTATTATGTGATCAAATATAATAATGTATAACACAATACAATGTCATATCATAGGTTACAATATCATATCTTATCATTGTTTATTACGGTATTTTATTGTATTATATGATATATATTGTAAATATGATGGGATGCAATATTTAATTTTATATTCTTGTTTTGATTAACATATGAACATTTGATTATCATACAATTTTTTAACAGATGATATATGATATTGTGTCAAAACAGAATCCATGAATATCCAAGATCATAAAGTATGATTTTCATATAATATGATAAAGGTGGTCTCATAAAGGTGTTGTCTCATAAGGGTGATGTCTCAACTCGGTGAGCTTTGTAATCTGTGATTACCTATGTTTATGTATTATGAAGACTTTATATAAAGATAAAATTTTTAAAATTGACAGAAAAGCTAATATATTGACCATTTGATAAGAGAGAAAAACTGATTTTTGTGATTTTTTTCACAAAAATCATTGTATAGAACGGGGGCTTTAAAAAGCTTATAAAAATTGGCAAATCATATTTTAAGATTGATGTATTTTATTTAGAAAAAAAAATTGTATGGAAAAAATATTCCAGAAAAACAATTCGGCTCGGTGTACAAAAAATTCAAAACATTTTATTGACTGTTTAACATGTGGAGTACCGTTTGATTCCAGTCATGTTTGTTATCAGGAGATAACAAATGCCTTCATGCATGGACAGTCAAAATTAAATGGAATTAAAAGATTACAAATGGCTTTGTGTACTCATATTGGTATTAAAAAAATATATATTATAGATAAAATCTGCCCACTTACCCAATAGTTTTTGCAAATCAGGATGATAATCTAAATATTAATTTAATGTGGCCTAGCAGACCAATTTTTGTACAGGAAGACAAGCTGAAAGCTCAAGCGAGCTTTTCTGATTACATTTTGTCGTCTGTCTGTAAACTTTTCACATTTTAAACATCTTCTCCAGAACTTTTGGGCCAATTTCACCCAAACTTGGCACAAAGCACCTCTAGGCAAAGGGGATTCAAAGTTGTGAAAATTAAGGACCACATTCTTTTTTAAGGGGAGATAATTAGGAAAATCTTCTTCTCAAGAACCATTTTGCCAGGAAAGCTCAAACTTATGTGGAAGCATCCTCATATAGTGAAGATTTAGAGTTGTGAAAATCATGACCTCCGTTGGTAGGGTGGGGCCACAATGCAGGGTCAAACTTTTACATATGAATATATTGTAGAGTAAATCTTAAAACATCTTCTTCTCAGAAACTAATCAGCCAGGAAAGCTGAAACTAGTGTGGTAGCATTCTCAGGTAATGTAAATTCAAAGTTGTGAAAATCATGCCCCTTGAGGGTAGGGTTTGGCCACTATATATAATCAGCCAGGAAATCTGAAACTTGTGTTAGTAGATCTGTTGACACGATGACTTTTAAAGCTGACATGAATTCTTAAAAGCATTTGGTTGCCATATTAGTTTCGATCGCTACTGACACTGGGGTATATATACTGGTCAAGAAAGTTACGGATGGTTGCTTTCCGATCGAGGCATTCAGGTGACTTGGACTCCAAAATGCATGAACTACACATAGTAGCGGTGAAGCATGAATAGTGCTCTTGGCCTTATATAGGGGGTGTGTAACGACAAGCAGAACAATAGAAATCGACAACTAATATGGCGGTAGAAGAGGATAAAAGGGAAATAATGCGTATTTATGAATTCATGTCAGCTTTAATATTAGCATTCTACTGATACAGAACAGTTTTTCTGCCCAACTCATCTGATATAACATTACAAAATTCCATTAAACTTTGTAGTTATTAAAGGCATTATATATATATATATATATATATATATATATATATATATATATATATGCAAAAAAATGATTTGATAAAGAAGATGGGTGGATAAGGCGTGTCAAATGCCCATACGCGGTCGGACAGGCTACTGAAAAATTAAAGTATCAATAGATCTGATGGGATTTTTTTAAAATAATTTAGAACAATATACATTTAACGAATCATTAATTTTTAACCTAAAGGTATGTTCAATACTTGGAATATGTTGACTCATACAGGCGTATACGTATCAAAACCTGCAAATACTGTCATTTTTAGAACTTCAAGGCATTTTCTTTTATAGAGTGGGTCTGTGCTCCATATTTTTATCATAGTCTAATTAAGGTCTATTGGAAAACAAACCGAATATCAATCAACAAAAACGTGGAGAGATGACCCACTATACTCAAAAAATATCATTTTGTATCCCAACAATTGACCGTTTTGAAAAAATAATACAAGTCCGGTAGTTCATGGCCTTAGTCCCACATAATATTTAAAAAGCCCACTTTGTTGTGTCTGAAATGGCTCAGTGGTTAGAGTACCTGGCATAAGCTAACCTTATATATCTAGGGTTTTTATTTTACGGGTTCGATACCACCAAAATTTCCGACAATATTTTTTTCTTACTTTTTGTTAAATATATCAAAAACTGACTATAGTTAGAAATTTTGCTTTTTTAAAGTTTTATTATAATATATTTGAATAGATTTAATTGGGGGAAAATAAATTCAAAATTGTATTTCACTACTAAACCGAATGGGCATTTGCGCCATCTTATTCCTCCATCTTCTTTGAAATTTACACCCCTCATTTTTCATTTAATGTTGCATTTATGCATTGCAGACTTTGTTTTTGTCAAATATTGTTAAAGCATTGGGTATAATATTTTATTATGCTTTCATGCAAAAAGCTGAAATCTGATTTAGACGCAGTTGATAATCCATTCTATTATACCCTCAGCGTTAGCAACACGCTTGGCAACGGGTAATAAGCAAATTGTTACATGCACGTGAATTATGCACGTATGTTTCTCCGTAGGATTCACATCATTTCAATATAAAAGCAGTAAAATTTTCTTTAAAATAAGACATTAATAAATAGTGCCTGCTTGGGAGCGTAACAGTTGAAATTGACACCCTTTGAAAACCATTGTCAACCTCCGCTTCACATCGATTGACAACAGTTTTCTCCGGATGTCAATTTCAACTGTCCTCTCAAACAGGCACTATTTATAATGTCTCTTGCTTAATTTTATTTCATTTGTTGTTCTTATGTATTTATTACAATGATAATCATGCAAAGACACAGTTATTTATCCATTAACATCTTTTTTTCTGTGGTACAATCCATTTAATAAGGAAATTATCCAAACAATATTTTAAATAAGTTGGCCCTGAGTATTTAAATAATATATGTGATTGATTTTTTTTAAATTTAAGGTGTTTGAGGATGTTTTTGAGGATGGTTTTGAGGATGTGTTTAAAGATCCTGACATTACATCACAATTGAAATTTGGAGGTAAGAACTTAACTCTGATATTAAGAGAGATAACTTCAGTAAAAATGCTTTTATGAATTTTGTAACACTTTTGAGTTTTTTTCCAGAAAATTATTTTCAGAAATTGAAAGTTCTCTGTAGAAAGTTTGGTTTCTAGCATTTTTAACACCACATTCGATGCACATACATTCACATAATCCCTTGAGGACAGCAAATTGTGTTAGCAGTTCATTGAACTGCCAGTTCATAAAATACAGATTCACTTTAAAACAAACATTTACAGCTGAAAGTTCTGTCAATATTCTAAGTCGCATGACAGGAAATTGAATTTTGATACTTTGATAACTCTTGTTTCAAACAATGCCATTTTTTAAAAACATGGCAAATAATGAAATATAGTATTTTCTAAACAGTGTTTGATCTTTTCTTCATATCGTGATTAATTTTGAGAATATGAGAATAGCACAAGGCATTCAAATGAATTGTTTTTATATCACAAGGTATAGTGCTTAATGAAAATGTAAAATAAAAGATTAATTAAATTTTTTTTGATGTATTAAGTGCCAGAAGGTTTATGAACCTTATTAATGCATTCCATAGTACATACATTTACTTAACACATGATAATGGAATATTGTGAGATTAATTTCTGTCAAGTCATTTTTCCTGTATTAAGCAATGCTTAAAATGTTTAAGGATTACTCATTTTTCTCTGGTTTTCCTGGTTAAACATATTTGTTTACAATTTTCTTTAGATATATTTTCAAAGCCAACAGTCAGCTTTTTGGAATACAGAATGTTAGACAGAGGAATTTTGCTTCAAGTATTGCCTGAAGATATTGATGAACTGGTGGATGCTGTGATTAAATTTTCTAGCGATGATAATGCTAGTGGTTCAGGTAAATGCATGTGCATTTGAAAAGTTGATTTCAAAACTTTTATCAGTCTTTTAAATAAGTCTTTGTCAAAACCACATGAGATCCGAAGCAAGTCAGTATGACACCTTTAACTCTTCTGCATCGAGGATGCCTCCTGCAAAATGGCTTAAAGATCTAATCTCTCCCACATCCAACCTTTTTCCCACAAAAATTCTCCTGATATGTTTTTGTCTACCTTATAACAACAACAACAACCCTTGCAACTTGTGATTCTTTAACAAGCTTACCAGTATTTCAACAACCACAGGATTTTTTCTGTGATTTTGGCTCCAAAATCTGCTCTGTGACTGGAATATATTAAAATTTAACCAAGTACCAAATTTTTCATATTTTATATCTATTTTATAGTGAATCTCACCCTATTAATCCCTACAATCTATTTATGTTTAAAACAAGGTTAGGTTTTTAAAAAGCAAACAAAGTCAGCCAGCAGAATAATAATTTTAGGGCAATCTATTAGAATACAAGATATACTGAGTACCTTTTCCAGAGCAATAATAATATAAGGGTGTACATTTAGTTTGCACCTTTATTTTTAAGGCTGTAGGTGAGGAGACAAGCATGAAGCCGTGTACATAGTGTACTGCATGAGTATGACAGCACACCTATACTTATTAAAGGTTGTAACTTTGCAAAGATTGCTCTCTGAATTTCATGGCCCCACCTCAAACCTCTGCCAATACATATATTCTCTCTAATCTTGCTAAGAGAGTTGGGAAGATATGTATGCGGACTTGGGACCAGGGCTGCGGACAATACCCATGGAAAAATCTGGTTATTGAAATGGCGATAATGGTGGATGGGTGGGTGGGTTGGTGGGCAGCTGCCAAAAGGATACCTCTATTGTACGGGTAACTCCACCTACAATTTTCAAGATACAAAGTTGATGTTATGGTGATCAATTTTACATATATCAGAAATATGCATGTTACTTGGATTTTGATTTTTGATAATTTATGAAAAAAATTCCAGCTGATGAACTTAGTCATTTTCTCTCAGAATATGGCACATAGGGTGCTCTATTTCTCTGGATAGATAGTGTTTATCAATTCAGGCTTGACAAATGGATTATGGATACAGTTCACATAAAAGAAAACCTGGTTTGCTTTCATATTAACAGCTTTTCACTTGTTCACTTATTGAACTAGACTTATGTATCACACCAGCTTTGAAGGGGAGATATGTTGGTAAAAAAAAAACACCAAAAAAACAACCCCCGCCCCCTCCCGAAAAAAAACACCCAAAAAACCAACCAAACATAAAAACCCAATGTTGACTACTTTTATTTGTTAGTTGCTGATAAATAATATACAATTGTTGTTTTTGAGGTCAATACGATTATTTACCCGAGAAGTGCAATATTCACCGAGCCGGAAGTGAGGTGAATATTTTACTTTGAGGGTAGCTAAATCATCGTATTGTTAAAAAAACCCAGCAATTATTACTTTATTATATGATTCAGCGACGAATATTGATGGAGACATCAAGGTTTTAGTTTGAAGCCATAGCTAAACAAATTGAGAAACACAAGATTTCATTGGTCAATCTATTTTTAGTCCAATGTAGAGAAAATCAACTGTTATTATAATATTGACCTCTTAGGTCACATGTTAATATAACTCTGTTTTTTCTAGAAAGTTGGATATTAGCCAATCAGAGAGCTAGAAATTAATCAATCATATAATAAACTTTGTTATCATTTACAGTGGATTTAAAATGGTGCCATAAAAGGAAATGTTACTCAGCATTGATGTCAGGAGGTATGGAGCATCTACAGAACATTGTTGATCAATGTTTCAGAATGTTGGATTCCAAAAGAATTACATCAGCAGGAATTCATATTACAGGTGTGTGTGCAAAAGGGGCGAAAATAAAACGGGGGCTAATATTAATTTCCCTGTATACAGTAAATAATAAAAATGTATAATATATATTATAAAAATTGCAGTCTGTTGAGGCAAGGTTTTAAAGTTTAAATTAAATGTTTTCTTTATCTCTTTTTACTGTTGCACTGTAAAAAGTTTATAATTTGAGAATTCTATTGAGATTACTGAAAACCGGTGGCTATATCCAATTTTACGGAACAACAAGGAAACAAAAATATTACCAATCGTTACTACCCATTACCCTAAGAGCCCGAATATAGCCTCGGTGGTCATTAATCTCAATGGAATTCTCAAAACAGATGAAGATATGGCTTGCATTTTATCCAAGTTTATTAACAGCAAACAGCAACCAAATAACTTGAAGAGGATACTCTGCCCCTCAACAATAAAGAAGTCAATAAAAACTATAACTGAATGTGGAGATGTACAATCCGCTTTTAAAACAAGGCAGCTCTATTAACTTCAGGGGAAAACAATTCCGCATAAATTGGAATGTGTCATGTCAGTCCAAAAAATTTTATGCTATTGTATATGATGGTTGCAACCAGTTTTTTATTGGCAAACCGGGAACTACATTAAGAGCAAGAATCTGTGTGAAGAAACAGCAGATTAGAGACCCGGAATATCGTATAATAAAACTCAGCGTGCACATTGATGTGTGGACGCAGGCAATCAATGTGTTTCCTTTTTAAAAACATTTTACAGAGAGTGCAACAGAAAGAAGAGAAAAAGAAAACATTTTATTCAAACTTTAAAACCTTGCCTCAACAGACTGCTATGATTTAATTTAACTTTGTGTGAATTGTATAAATATTTCATTAAATGCCGCTTTAAATTACGCGTCACTATCTAACTATAACTATGATGTCATTGTATTGTAGACGTCACCAAGTTAGTAATCTTATTGTTATTTTTAAAACGTCTGAAGATTTAATGAAAGCGCTAATGTGTTACTCTGTGTTGTCTTTCAATTTTTAAAAATTTTCCTTATGTAAAACTGGACAACGAGATTTTTTGCAGGTTTAACTCTCTCTTTCAATCCCTCTCTATGTATGTATCATTAAATACTGTCTGCAGTAAATCAACGACTTGTGATATGATAATGATCAAACCATTAAACTGTATATACTGCTTTTATAAAGAATGACTTTTCATTTATTAGGATCTCCTCAACCCCAATAATTGTTATTATCCTGTTTATATCTGTTTTCATTTACATTATGAAAATGAAGATTAATTAATTATCATTAAGGTATCTAGACATTTTGCAAAGTTATGACATAAAGTGGTATTTTTTATAAAACCTGATTTTTAGCTCACCTGAGCTTTTCTAATCGAAATTTGTCCGTTGTCTGTCATCGTTGGCATTGTCATTGCTGTAAACTTTTCACATTTTCATCTTCTCCAGAACCACTGGGCCAATTTCAACCAAACTTGATACAAAGTATCATTGGGTGAAGGGGATTCAAATTTGTTAAAATGAAGGGCCACGCCCTATTTTAAGGGGGGATAATTTAGAATTATTGAAAATGTTTTGGTATTTTTCATAAAACTTCTCAAAAACTGATCGGCCAGAAAAGCTGAAACTTGGGTGGAAGCATCCTCAGGTAAGGTCAATTGTAGTTTATTCAAACCATGATCCATGTGGGTAGAGGTGGGCAGCAATGAGGGTCGAAATTTTACATAGGAATATACATGCGTATAGGTCAAATCTATAAAAAATCTTCTTCTCAGAAAGTATCCAGCCAGGAAAGCTGAAACTTTTGTGGAAGCATCCTCAGGTAAAGTAGATTTAAGTTTGTTCAAATCATGATCCTTGGGGTAGGATGGGGCCACAGTGGGGGGGGGGGGGGGGGGGGGGTCGAATTTTTACATAGAAAAATATAGAGAAATTTTTTTTAAAATCTTCTTCTCATAAACCAATTGGCCAGAAAAGCTGAAACCTGTGTAGAAGCATCCTCAGTTAAGGTAGATTCAAGTTTGTTCAAATCGTGATCCTCAGAGTAGGGTGGGGCCAAAATGAGAGGGGGGTAAAATTTTTAGGAATATATAGAGTAAAACAATCTTCTTCTCAGAAACCAATCAGCCAGAAAAGTGGAAACTTAATTATGTTGACGCTTACTCAGGTAAGGTAGATTCAAGTATGTTGAAACCATGGTCTCCGACGTTAGGGTGGGACCACAATGTGGGGGTTGGTTGAATTTTAACATAGGAATAGTTAGAGAAAATTTTTTAAAAGTGTTCTTTTCAGAAAATAATCTGCCAGGAAAGCTGAAACTTGTGTGGAAGCATCCTCGGGTAGGGTGGATACAAGTTTGTTCAAATCATGATCCCCAGGGTAGAATGGGGTCACAACAGGGATGGGGACAAGTTATTACGTAGAAATATATAGGGGAAAATCTTTCAGAATCTTCCTCTAAAAAACATTTGCCTAAAAAAGCTGTAACTTTACTGAAAGCAACTTCAGATAGTGTAGAATTAAAAACATCCAGGAGTAGGGTGGGGCCACATTGGGGATCCAATATTTTACAAAGAAATGATATTAATTATTCACAAAAACTGAAATGTCATGATACATGTATATGGTTTTACTTATATGGTTGCATTTTGACATATTGCTGATTTTTTCAAATTGTTTAGACTTTGGTCCCTGGATGATTCTTGGGCCTCACAAGGGGCTCAGAGTTAGATGTAGGCTTATATCTCATTTATCAACAATTGTTTAGGATCTTTTTGAGAACTACAATGCTCAACATAGGATATGACTATAAAATCACCCTTTCAGAAAAGGGATTTGATTAAGTTGATTATAAACATAAGAATATCCAGGGAGAAATACGGGATCTATATGTATGAATGATACTACATTGTCCAGATATTTTATATTATGACTCAATTTTGCTGATTTTATCATGCCTATTGTTGCTCAGGTGAGAGATGGGGCCCATGGGCCTCTTGTTATCAAGGTTGTCCACGAACTTTACAGACAACTCTCGTATACTGTGTGCTTACTACATGAATATAAAGGTTTCAGGCTGACATTACTATGCCATGGTAGTACAAAAACTTTTTCATAAAACAAAGAACTTCATTTTTTTCCACAGTTATATGTCTTTTAATGTTATTTATTTGAAATCCACATTTTGTAAACATATGTTTGTTAAGACACAAATGGTTTGCTGCTGATTTTTCGGTGCTTGTGTCGATCAATGTATTTTTAGCTCACCTGAGCCAAAGGCTCAAGTGAGCTTTTCTGATCACAATTTGTCTGTTGTCTGTCGTCGTCGTCGTTGTTAATGTTTCACATTTTCATCTTCTTCTCAAGAACCACTGGGCAGATTTAAACCAAATTTGGCACAAAGCACCACTAGGTGAAGGGGATTCAAGTTTGTTCAAATGAAGGGCCACGCCCTCTTTAAAGGGGAAATAATTGAGAATTATTGAAAATATGTTGGTATTTTTCAAAAATCTTCTCAAAAACTATTTGGCCTAAAAAGCTAAAACTTGTGTGGAGGCATCCTCAGGTAGTGTAGATTCAAGTTTGTTCACATTATGGTCCCCGGGGGTAGGGAAAGGCCACAAGAAGGGGATCAAGTTTTACATAGGAATATATAGAGAAAATCTTTAAAAATCTTCTTCTCGAATACTATTGGGCCAGAAAACCTCAAATTAAAATGGTAGCATCCACAGGTATTGTAGATTTAAATTTGTTCAAATCATGGTCCCCGGGGGTAGGGTGGGGCCACAATTGGGGGATCAATTTTACATGGGAATATATAGAGAAAATCTTTAAAAATCTTCTTCTCAAAAACTATTGGGCCAGAAAAGCTCAAATTAAAATGGAAGCATCCACAGGTAGTGTAGATTCAAATTTGTTCAAATCATGGTCCCCGGTGGTAGGGTGGGGCCACAATTGGGGGATCAAGTTTTACATAGGAATTTATAGAGAAAATCTTTAAAAATCTTCTTCTAAAAAACTATTAGGCCAGAAAAGCTCAATTTCAATCGGAATCATCTTTAGGTAGTGTAGATTCAAGTTTGTTCAAATCATAGTCCCTGGGGGTAGGATGGGGCCACAATTGGGGGATTATGTTTTCAAAAGAATATATAGAGAAAATCTTTAAAAAGCTTCTTTTCAAAAACCATTAGGCCAGGAAAGCTCAAATTTGAGTGGAAGCATCCTCAGATAGTGTAGATTCAAGTTTGTTCAAATCATGGTCCCCGGGGGTAGGGTGGGGCCACAATAGGGGGATGAATTTTTACAAAGGAATATATAGAGAAAATCTTAAAAAACCTTCTTCTAAAAAACTATTAGGCCAGAAAAGCTCAAATTATAATGGAATCATCTTCAGGTAGTGTAGATTCAAGCTCGTTCAAATCATGGTCCCCGGGGTAGGGTGGGGCCAAAATGGGGGGATCAAGTTTAACATAGGAATATATAGAGAAAATCTTTAAAAATCTTCTTCTCAAAAACAATTAGGCCAGAAAAGATTGAATTAAAATGGAAGCATCCTCAGATAGTGTAGATTCAAGTTTGTTCAAACCATAGTCCCTGGGGGTAGGGTGGGGCCACAATGGGGAGATCAAGTTTACATAGGAATATATAGAGAAATTTTCTTCTCAAAAACTATTAGGCCAGGAAAGCTCAAATTTCAATGAAAGCATCCTCAGGTAGTGTAGATTCAAGTTTGTTCAAATCATGGTCCCTGGGGGTAGGGTGGGGCCACAATGGGGGATACATTTTTATACATAGAGAAATTCTCTAAAAAATCTTCTTCTCAAAACCAGGAAAACCCAAATCTGAGTGAGAACATTTCCAAATCGTATAGATTCAAGTTTGTTAAAATAATAGTCAAGTGGTATGGTGAGGCCACAGTGGGGGATGAATTTTTACATAGGAATATATAGAGAAAATCTTTAAAAATCTTCTTTTTAAAGACCATTTGGCCAGAAAAGCTTTAACTTGTGTAGAGGCATCCTCGGGTAGTGTAAATTCAAAATCACAGTCGACGTCCCTAGTGGTAGGGCGGGGCCGTGATGGCGGTTTGAATTTTTACATAGGAATATATAGAGAAAATCTTTAAAAATATACTGGGAAAGTTTTTCGGTCAAAAACTCACTACTTAGTGTGAAAGCACAGGTCATGCAGATATAAGTTTGATGAAACCATGATACCCTAGAGAAAAGTGGGGCCACAAAATGGGGGGGGGGGGGGGGGTATATAGGAATAGAGAAAATTTTTCTTACAGGTACAACAACAAAAGGGGCTTGGTATTTACCAAAAGAAAGAGGTGGATAAAAATTGGCAGATTTTCAATTTTTTTACTGAGATCTACTGTACTTAGTTGTCAAGATATTTTGATACTGTAATGCTAATTTGATCAGAATTAAGGCAAGTGTTGCTCAGGTGAGCGATGTGGCCCCTGGGCCTCTTGTTTATATTTTCAGAGAGTATGAAAGACTCAAAGATGTACACAAAAGTGATAGAAGCATTCATGAAAAAACTGAAGCAAATAAATAATGACAGATATGCTTTTGGATTGTCATTGAGAAAACTGCAGTTTCTTTTGTGCAAGGAACAGTATGAGAAAATGGAATCAAGCTATACTACAGACCCAAATGTTTTCTATAGCTTACTTCAAAGTGCAATGGGGAAAGGTACAGGGCAGTAATTATGTGAAATATGTATGCTAGAGATAATCGATTCAAGTACATGTAGTAGTATATGTACTATCAGTACAATGAACACAAGTCTAGACCCCAAAAAATCGTATTGAGAGAAAATATTTCTGTATTCAAGAAATTAGAGATGATTGAAGACAAAAAAAGAAAGGTTGCAGCAGAAAAAAGACAATTACATGTATATTTAAAATGAATATCTAGCTTGTTGACCTTATAAACAGATTTCTATTTACCGTATTTTTCGAAAATTAGGTCGATACGGTTTATTGGGCGAAGGAGGCCGTTTTTAGCCAAAAAATAAAAAAAAGTATAAATAGGTCGACTTCGAGGAATTGGTCGAAAAATTACCGCTAGTTCTAATGAATAAATGGTTTAAACCAATAACGTTATCATATAGTAGCCTTTAATCTTATTTCACAGATTTAAACAAAAGGGAAATAAAATGTATATCTTGAAAACATCGTAAGAAAATGTCTAAAATTGCATCAAAATTTTCAAACCAATTGATTCAGTACGGCCGGTTTTAATTTGAGATCGTTTTTTATTACTTCCCTGCCATGTGTACAAACTGGTGTTAACTGGGGGATAGTAAGCTAGCCTGGAGGCATGACTACGGTAGCACGTGCCACCCTGTGTCTCTGTGACTTTTTACTGTGTATATACACACGAGTCAACCGGTG
The DNA here is from genome assembly GCF_025612915.1 of Magallana angulata. NCBI lineage: Eukaryota > Metazoa > Mollusca > Bivalvia > Ostreida > Ostreidae > Magallana > Magallana angulata. Next base: position 30,523,968 of record NC_069116.1, read on the forward strand.
CAACCTCTGATCTCATTGAAGCCTGCGGGCATGAGTAGCATTGCCGAGAGTTCAACTGTGTATATACAAAGTAAGCGCTACCCAGACTGATTTCAGAGACACCTGGCTAAAATTTCATCGAAAGTTTTATGTTGAATATACAGAAAAAAACTTGTTCATGTATTCTATTATGAAAACAAATTGTTTTTTTTTTATTTCTACTCGACTCTAATCTCCCGTAATTACCCTTTGTACTGTTCTCATTTTACTTTTACCGCGCGAAATCGTTTTCCTGTTTATCACACGATCAAAATGCATGACAGCATATAATAATGATTGAAAGATGATTCAGTCAGTGATCTAAGTAAGAAATGTAAGAAGAAATAAATCTATTTCCATTTAATTTTGTTTAAATGATAAATTACTACAGTATATTGATTAAAATCCATACGATTTTTACACAGAAATTCAAGCAGTATTAGAGTAAACACTCATGATGTTAGTGGAGGGTTGCATAAATTTTTGCAAAATTTCATATCAAATTTTTCAACAAAAAAAATATAAATTGGGCGAAGCGATGAATAGGGCGAGGTCCACGTGGCAGGGGAAAAAAGTATCGACCTAATTTCCGAAAAATATGGTACTACAAATCATATTAATTCATACAGAATATTTCATATTTTAAGCTTTGATGGGTTATAACATATTAACCTCCTTCTTTTTTATCCATTTTACTGTAAATTGAATTCATATTTGTAATTTATTGTATTCATCAGATTCAAGCAATATATGGAAAAAAAGGACTGTGAAACGACAAAGGGATGTTTTAGTCTCTGTCTGTGGACCCTCCAGTGATCATGTAAAGAGAGCCATGAATGAGTTCAGGGAATCAGCTGCATATGTAAGTAACATAAATTTAAATGTTACAAACTAACAATACCATATTTAATATGGTATTTAGCATGTTGGTCGGGTTTCCAATTGCTTCCAACTTTTTTTCAGAGGTGTCAGTTATTATATGTTTTATCAATATTCTCAAGGATTGCTATTTTTTAACTCATTTGAGCTGAAGGCTCATGAAGCATAACATGCCGACTGGAGTTTTGTAAACTTGTGATGCGTGCTAACTCTATATCCTCTTTAACCACAATGCATAGAAGATGTTTAGTTGCTTAAATAAATCAAAACTTTACCTCACAAAAATTCCCTAAAAATTCGGAGATGCTCATGTATAACTGGCTTGAATTGTTGGCATGTACTGTGAACTCCATCAGCATTTAGGCATGTGCAAAGAGAAAAGGATGAGTGCATTTATGGGCCCCGGTAAAACGTGAAAAAATGAAAATTCAAATTAAGCATATTTTTTCCCATAACACTATCTATTGATATCTATTACATAAGAATTAACAAGTTTTAGCGCTGAATTTATTGTATATAAAAAGCACGAAGCTTTAAAACATAGTGGAGGTCAGCAGACATTCGTGATTTTGCATAGTAAATCGAGGAAGGGCATTCATTTCAAAGCCTTTGTTACTGTCAGCCTAACCGAGTACAAACTTGTGGAAAAGACAAAATACGCATTATACATTTAGAAAACTCCTGTGAAAGTACGAAGTTTGTACTACATTAGGCTGGTACCTAAAAAATGAAAAACGTATGAAAATTTCAAGGTTTTTCCTATAGCAAGCGAAAGCTATTACCTGTGTGACCCATGTTTGAACCCACATATGGAATAAATTATTTCAAACAATCACGTGGGTTCTATTTAGGTAAACGTTTGTCAAATGTGCTCACTGTAAAACATTGACACGTTTTTAATCGCTTTCCATCATCTTTGTATGGTCAAGAATGTTTATTTGGTCACTATGGTTATATGCAACTTCAAGGCTTTATTCAATTTTTTTTTCTGACGTAAAATAATGCATAAAGTATAATTCAGCCATAGATCCACCAACAGAGCAATGTTGATTTAAATGTCTCCTCCCTCTGATTTAAATAGACACAATTCAAGTAGGTTCGGTTCGATTTTTCCAGATTTAGATTATTTATAGGCATTTAGAAATCCTAAATTTTTTAAACTGTATGCTAATTTTGGTAAATTTAAGCGTGCATATAAATCAAAAGTATCCATCAGTGCTTAACTATTATGAGAAAAAAGCAATTTGTTGATATTTTCTAAATAAAAACAGCACTGAAAAAGGGCCCATTCTCTATAGCTTAAGTGCACTTGTTCTTTCCAAAAATGTATCCCGGATAATGAGCTAATTTTTGACAAGCCTTATAGTCTAAACATGATAATATTGAGTTGATTTTACTGTTAATTAGGATTAGCTGATGAAACATTGTTTTAAAATTAATAAGTTTATTATCATTTTATTAATAAATAAGTTTAATAAATATATAATGGGAGAATTGTAGGAACGAGACTACAACACAGCTTTGCAGGATAATGAATTTCAATTTTTTATATTGGTTTTGATGTTTAAAATTATTCATAATATTTGTTTTGCTCTCCCGTCAAGGTAAAATCATTCTAAATACTCTCTGAGTGCTGGGATTAACAATAAATTGAAGATACCTCTTTATTTAAATGAGTTTTCTTTGATGCCATATTACACAGATTTTGGAGACCCACAAATTGGAAATAATATTCCAAATCAACAAGATAAAACCCAAAATTGGTGTTATAGAATTTATAAGCAGGATACCCCAAAGCACAACATTATTTAGCCCCAGCTTTGCGGATGCCCGATAGTGATCAGTCTGTCCATCTGTCTGTCCATTCGAGATTGCTTGTCCAGAATATATCTTCTCTCCCCTTGGCCCAATCTGGCTCATACTTCACCCACAGAATGCCTTTAGGTAAAGAATGTGCAGTGACCCTGAACCATGTTTCAAGGTGAAATGTGAAAGTCATAGCAGAATTACATGGGAAATTCTTGTTTGATCATATCTTTTCTCCCTTTGGTCCAATCTGGCTCCTACTTCACTCACATAGTGCTTATGATCAAAGGGTGTGCAGTGACCTTGAATGATGTTTGTAAGTCAAGTGTCAAGGTCATATTGGATCATGCAAAAATCTTTTTTCAGAGCATATATATATAATCTCCACTTGGCCCTATTTGGCTCCTACTTCACATAAACAGAGCTTTTGGCTTAATGGTATGCAGCAACTTTATAATTTGAACCAAGTCAATGTGAAGGTCATAGCAGAGCCCTTTATAATAAGTTTTAGACTGTAAATTATTTCCCAATTGCTTAATCTTGCTAAGATTGAAAAAAAATGCGGGTATGTAAGGAGTAATGAGATTGAATTAAAAGTTTTATTTAAAATCTAAAATATAAAAGATTTCTAAGCTATAGGTCATGACAAAATTCTCTAAAATGCTTTTTATCTTATTCTCCATTATTCAAGCGGGGCCTTTTGAGATGGTCACCATCTCAATGTTGTCTAGTTAATTTATAAAATTGATAAATCATTATCTTCTAATTTTTCCCACTGCTGAAGTCTATGATATGTGTAAGATGTAATAATTACTTACAGGAACCAGGAAATTGGTGCGTCAAAAGGGATTACAAGTGGGCATTTGTTTCGAGCATCACCAATATCAAATTGAATGAGGCTATGGAACAGGGAGTTTCAACAATAGAAATAAAAGAAGAGGATGGGATTTATCATTATGATATTGACTATATGGTGAGGAAACTAGACAAGGAAACTGGAGATAAAAGGCCAGAGAAAATCAGATGCCTTCCAGGTAATTAAATGAAAATTTGTCTTTAAAGAGCGAGAGCCACAAGCCATCAAACTGTGCCTTTAAATTTTCACAAAATTCAAGTTTGAACAATACAAATTATCAACTGTTTCTCTACATTTTGCAGGGATGCTAATACATGTAATGCATATCATATGTATGATAGAATGAACGTGTAAGGTTCAAACATGTTGAAGAATTGGTGTTTAAATAATATTGACATGTTCTATATTTTGAAGAAGTGTACTTGTATTTCACAAACATATTTAAATGTGAAAAACATATGGAAAAAACCAAGTTTCAACCAGTGCATCAGGCATGCTGTGTCAGTGCTCAAACCACTGAGCTATATTGAGACCCAATATGACTGACAAGTCACACACTTGTTATGATGGAGGGGAGATAATAAAGAATTGTTGTAATTTTGCTAGGATTTTTAAGTCACCTGAGTCATTCGGGTTACCTTTAGCTATTGGTCTTCGTCAATCCACATGTATCCATTTTCCATTAACAATTTTACATTCTCAACTTCTTTATGAAAACTACAAGACCAATTGTTATCTTTTTTGGTTTGAAGCATCTCTAAAACAAAAGGAATTTAAATTGTAAAATTTATAACCATACTACCCCAATGGGGCTAAATTGCAAAAAAGGCCAAATTTTCAAAAGTCTTCTCTACTCCTACACATGCGGAAAAATAGTAAATGCATGGTTATGATGTCCATGAAGAATAATGTAATGGTGCAAAAAAGTAATAGTGTAATACTTTCAAAGACGGAAAACTATTTGGTATTGTTAAATAACCAAAACATTGGACTAAGCAGCATTGAATTTCACAAGTTTATACACTGGATCTACTATATGTTTAGATGGAGGCTATTTTGTACCTCCTGCAGGTGATACCAGATAGCCTCAACTAAATATTTACTCGTAAAACATTTCTTTATCTTTGCATTACAATTTTTAAATGTTTTCTTAGAAAATATACCAAAGTACAATGAATTGATATGTAAAAATTTAGAATTTTTGCTTTCGTTATAGATCACGAAGAAAGTAAACCAAGACCAGTAAGTTTTTAAAATGTCACTCTCTGTGAATAAAGAATAATCAATTGATTATTTTTTGAGACATTTTAATTGCTTCAATACATGGTGGCCTAAATTACTTTTAGTTCACAGTAAGTAGCCTATTAAATTACTTTTAGTTCACAGCTAGTTTGTACATAATTGCCTATCTAAATTTTACCAGGCTTCCATATCTCTTAAGAATATAGAAGTTTAGGCTTGTATGCAAAACCTTTCCCAAAGGTGTGGAGGATTTTTATCAAGGTGGCTCGACACACCAATGCATTATTCGCTTGATCAATGAAAAATAATTTTTGAGAAATTACTTTACAATAATGACACCAAAATCAGCTTCCAATTATTTCATATGATTTTTTTTTTCTATTTTTTTTATAGAAACGTTTTAGTTGCGAATAGGATATATAGAAAATTTACTGAAATTTCACATTTTTGTTTCAATGTCTGTGTAAAATATCATTGTTTTGTAATTACTTTATGTGACTAATTATTATTCTTTAAATTAATCCATAGATTTAAAAGATGAATAATAATTACAATTTTGATTTCCAGAATTTTTTTTATTAAAAGATTAAATACTTGACTATTTATTCATAATTATATTGTTATCATTAATTGACACCAAGTTTTAAGCTCTTAAATACCCTGTTTGACCTTAAAACAGATTTTTCCATTTCACTGAAAAAATGCCCCCAAAAAATCATATAAAAGCTGAAAACCGATACTGATCTCTGTTTAGTGGAATCATATTTTAATTGGCCATCTCAATACTCAAGAGGTATCAAGAAAAAAGTACAATACATGAGACTTTAAGGTAGCTCTCAAGTAGATAAAATTATTTTTGACTTTATACACATAGTTTAAAAAGAATGAGGATTTTGACATTTTTGGCATACAGTTTTTTTTACACAAAAAAGTTCATAAAAAATCACAATAAAGTAATATTTTGATGTAATATTCCACTTTTTTACAACCCACTAAGCTTAATAAAACATTACAGTAATTGCAATTATTAACAGCAAGCTTTAACACCATGTCTTTTTTGCAATATAGACTTTTTTTCCCCAGTTTCTCAGAAAAATCACAGAAAAAAAGTTCATAAGAAATAACTGTGAAAACATATCCTTCTTTGAAAAATGAAATAATGTTTGCAGAAATAAATCTATAACAATCCATAAAGTAATATTTTGATGTATTATTTCACCTTAAGCCATTTCAATTGTTATATGTGCATAATGAAATTAACATGGGATGAATACATATACATGTACATTCTAATACATAGGGAATGGATCTTTGGTATGTTCTGTTAGGAGATAAATGGGTGCTCCTGCCAGAGATTACCTGTAGGATGCTGACAGATGCCAAAAAGATAAACAACAAAGAAGCTTGTGATGATCAATATGTGTATGATTTGACATATAATGAAAGAAAACGAAAGGGAAGGGAGAGAGTTAAAGAGGAGATTATGTTTATTAAAAGTAATTGCTAAAACTTTGATACTGTATTCAATATTCTAGTTTTCTATGAATCTTTTCATGTTGATATAATTTCTCAAAATTTTAAGATGTTTTGGGGGCCTTTATTTCAGCAAATGATGATGGATATGTGGATTCAGATGGAACAAATACTAAGGTATTTCATTAAATATTAATTATATTTAATATACACTTTAATAGTTTTTTCTGTCTATCATTTGAAACACAAAAAATTATTTTAAACTGCATTAAAGAATATATTATCATCATTATAAGTTAAATATACTGTAGACCAAAACTTATCTATTCCAAAATAATTTCAAGTCTCCTAATTAAGGGATTTGAATCTAGGGAGGGGCCAAAACACTCAAATAGTGTATAGGGTAGGGATTCCTAATGCATGGTGTTGCCAAAATGGTCATTTAGTGTTAATGACATATATCAAATGTTTAAGAAATGTCAACTGACACAGATTGAAAACTGACAGCACGTTTAGAAAAAAAAAACCACCATCCTGTCATGTTGAATAATACTTTATGTCTACTGTATGTAAAGGAAGGATTTTGGCTGGGAAAGGAGGGGGTATGCATGTATTTGTCTTATTAGCTCACCTGAGCTGAAAGCTCAAGTGAGCTTTTCTGATCACTTTTTGTCTGGCGTCTGTCTGTAAACTTTATACATTTTCGACTTCTTCTCCTGAACCAATTGGCCAATTTGAACCAAACTTGGCACAAAGCATCATTTGGTAAAGGGGATGCAAGTGTGTTAAAATAAAGGGACAAACTTAATTTTAAGGGGAAGTAATTAGGATTTATTGAAAATTTGGGGATCAAGTTCTTCTCAAAAACTATTTGGCCAAAAAGCTGAAACTTGTGTGAAAGCATCATATATTGTAGGTTCAAGTTTGTTCAAATCATGGTCCCCAGGGCCACAATGGGGGGTCGAACTTTTACATAGGATTAATTAAAGAGTTAATCTTTAAAAATCTTCTTCTCAAAAACCATTTGACCAAAAAAGCTGAAACCTGTGTGGAAGCATCCTCAGATAATGTAGATTCAAATTTGTTCAAATCATGGTCACAAGGGTAAGGTAAGGTCAGGCCACAATTGGGGGTCTACGTTTTACAAAGGAGTATATAGAGTAAACTTCAAAAATCTTCTTCTCAAAAACCATTAAGCCAAAAAAGCTGAAACTTGTGTGAAAGCATCCTCAGATAGTGTAGATTCAAGTTTCAAATCATGGTCCCAGGGGGTAAGGTCGGGCCACAATAGGGGGGTCTATGTTTTACATAGAAGTATATAGAGTTAATCTTTATAATTCTTCTTCTCAAAACCTTTTTGCCAGAAAAGCTGAAACTTGTGTGAAAGCATCCTTAGATAGTGTAGATTCAAGTTTGTTCAAATCATGGTCCCCGGAGGTAAGATGGGGCCAAAAAGGGGGGGGCTTAATTTTACAAAGGAGTATATAGAGTTAAATTTTAAAAAATTACCTTCTCAAAAACTAATAGGACTGAAAAGCTGAAACTTGTGTGGAAGCATCCTCAGATTGTGCAGATTCAAGTTTGCTCATATTATGATCCTCGGGGGTAGGGTAGGGGGGGGGGGGCAATGGGGACCGGTAAAGATGGAGACTGACTAAATCTTTACAAAGGAATATATGGAGAAAAATCTTTTTCTATAGAAGAAAAAAACATTTTCTTAGAAAAGGTGAAACATTAGTTAAAGCAACCTTAGATATTGAAGATTCAAATTTGTCAAAATCATATTTTTTAGGAGTAGGATGGAGCCACATGGGGTGGGGAGGGGTGGGGGTGGTCCAATTTTACAAAAGAAAACAGTTTAAATTCACCAAAACTCAAATGTCATAATATATGGTTTTACTTATACGAGGGTTGTCCCAAAAAAATGTAGACAGGACACATAATTTATAATCTGTTCACTGCAATTTCATTAGACTTCTATGTTTTCTTCAGTGACCCTTTGGCAAACAATGCTGAAAAGTTCAAATCTGTACTTTATTTATTTCTCGAGAAAATGAATAATTAGTAACAACAAGTTTTGACAGGCGGCGCATTGTGCGACGTCGAAAATTTCCAGTTTTTCGTTGTTGCTAAACCCTCTACATCGTTTACGATAACATTTACGTTTTATTTCCGAAAATGTCTTAGAAAAAATAGTATCTTTCAACATGTACCCTGCGTGCACATTCCATATATATATTTTGTTTATATTTTTTTTTAATATTTTCTAAGTACAAACGATCTGTCGGCTCCAAACTTGCCCTGTGTTACTTATTGTCTAACGTCAGTCTTACCGAAATGTGTCGTTCAACATTTTGACGTCCATTGATATCGTTCGGGGTTTCTTTTTTCCACTTATTGTCGTCATACTTGTTCAAATATTTTCAATGTTGTTTAACTACTTATTCACAAAACGCATTTCTCATCGATTTTGTTAATTTCATTTACTTCCAAAGCCGCTTAGGATTTATTTCATGGTCTTTACAAAATTGTATCAGTTACTGCTGCGCCGCCTTAAACGCTGACAACGTCATTTTATTACCAGTTAACTTTTCAACTTGTCACAAAACGCGCTATAAAATATTTAAAAGTTTTGTTATAGCCAGAACATTTTCTGAGTAAATAATAGAACTATTATCAAATATCAGTGTATGTTTTATTTGAATTTTTTCATTCGAAAAGTACTATTCCGCCCAATTTTCAATTCATTATGTTGGTTTTAACTTTTTGTTTTTGACATTGCGCCGCATGTCAAATTTCTGATCTAACATGCTTTCATTTCACTAATTTGATCTCAAACAATATTCGATTTTAAAACATTATTTGAATGCAAATTTCTTGAATCCTTTGTGGCACAAATTTCATCTTCCTTTGTCTTCGATTAACTGAATAACGCCACTTGTCTACGCTATTTTGGGACAACCCTCGTATGCAAGCATTTTGAAATATTTTTGATTCTTTAACATTGTTTAGACTTTGGCCTCTGGACAGTTCTTGGGCTTCACAAGTTTGATGTAGGTTAATATCCCATTTGATTTAGATCTTCTTGAGAACTGTAATGCTCAATATGTGAAATGACTGTACTATGACAAAAGGAGATCAATGATAAACTGCACATCCAGGGAAAAAAATTGATTTTTTTAAGTATTGGATCTGTTATACTACATTGTCCATATTTTTGGGGGGTATATTACTCCGTAAAGCTGGTTTTATAATGTCTATTGTTGCTCAGGTGAGCGATGTGGCCCATGGGCCTCTTGTTTTTTATTCTGCTTAGGAATTTCAATGAAAGAAATTAGTGAATTCACA